>NW_028270224.1:135000-373797 GCF_037043375.1 Chiloscyllium plagiosum | reverse complement strand
CCGAGACCGTAACCCATTTGATCATCAACAGGCCTGCCAAGACCAAAGCAGAGCAGAAGGTGAGTGAGACAGCGAGAGCTCCGGTTCCCCGCAGCACCACGGCAATCATTTCACAGATTGACCCTGCGTTGAAAAGGCCCCATCGAGTCTGCACCAACATAACTCCCCCACTTCTCCCAAATCCATCAACGTTCCCATCTTTCAAAGACTCCTCCAAGAATTTTGTGAAGCTTCTAAGGTTTCCACCCCCCCCCCCCAATTCCCAGGCAGAGCAATCCAGATCCCCAGCACCCACTGATGTTTCTCTCTCCCCCAAATCCTCTCGGACTCCCCTGCCTCTTACCCGAAAACCATACCCTCTCGTGACTGACCCCTCAACCCAGGGGGAGTGGCTACTGTCGATCCACCACGGACCACGGCTGTAACCCCTCATAACCTCAATCGTGTGACCCCTCTCAATCCTCTCTGCTCCAAACAGAACAGTCCAAAGCCCACCCAGTCTCTCCGCCCGGCACAAAGTCTGGATCCCCATCAACATCCTGGTGCATCTCCTCTGCACTCCCCTTCTCATGTGGTTTCCAACAGCAGGGGAGGGAGGAGGCTCAGGTAGGGAGGGGACTGAGACTAACTGACTGACAGATCAGCTTAGTGGGGAGCTTCCGACCAGACGGTGGGGGCACTGGATGTCAGGAGGTGAGAGCACGGTGCCGGGACAGCCCAGCAGGCCAGGCCAGGCCAGCCCAGCAGGCCAGGCCAGCCCAGCAGCCCAGCAGGCCAGGCCAGGCCAGCCCAGCAGGCCAGGCCAGCCCAGCAGCCCAGCAGGCCAGGCAGCATCCGAGGGAGCAGGAGAGTCTCCGTTTCAGGCAGGAGCCCTTCATCAGGCTGCGGGCCGAGGGGGTGCTGAGAGATAAATGGGATGGGGGGGGGGGGGGGTAAGGTAGCTGAGAGTGCAATAGGTGGATGGAGGTGGAGGGTGATGGCAATAGGTCAGAGAGGAGCGGCTAGGTGGGAAGGGAGATGGACAGGTCATAAGGGTGGTGCTGAGCTGGAAGGTTGGAACCGGGATAGGGTGGGAGGGGGGGGAAGGGAAAGGAGGAAACTCATCTACCTTGGGGGGACAGGACACCTAGCCGCAGAGCGCTTCAGGGAACATCTCCGGGACACCCGCACCAATCAACCCCACCGCCCCGTGGCCAAACATTTCAACTCCCCCTCCCACTCCGCCGAGGACATGCAGGTCCTGGGCCTCCTTCACCGCCGCTCCCTCACCACCCGATGCCTGGAGGAAGAACGACTCATCTTCCACCTCGGGACCCTCCAACCCCAGGGCATCAATAGACAATAGGTGCAGGAGTAGGCCATTCTGCCCTTCGAGCCAGCACCGCCATTCATTATGATCATGGCTGATCATCCTCTATCAGTATCCTGTTCTTGCCTTATTCCCATAACCCTTGATTCCACTATCATTAAGAGCTCTATCCAACTGTTTCTTGAAAGTATCCAGAGACTTGGCCTCCACTGCCCTCTGGGGCAGAGCATTCCATACACCCACCACTCTCTGGGTGAAGACATTTCTCCTCAGCTCTGTCCTAAATGGTCTACCTCTGGTTCAGGACTCACCCATCAGCGGAAACATGTTTCCTGCCTCCAGAGTGTCCAATCCTTTAATAATCTTATATGTCTCAATCACATCCCCTCTCAGTCTTCTAAACTCAAGGGTATACAAGCCCAGTCGCTTCAGTCTTTCAGTGTAAGGTAATCCCGCCATTCCAGGAATTGACCTCGTGAACCTACGCTGCACTCCCTCAAGAGCCAGAATGTCTTTCCTCAAATTTGGAGACCAGAACTGCACAGTACTCCAGGTGTGGTCTCACCAGGGCCCTGTACAGCTGCAGAAGAACCTCGTTTCTTCCATATTCAATCCCTCTTGTTATGAAGGCCAGCATGCTATTAGCCTTCTTCACTACCTGCTGTACCTGCATGCTTACCTTCATTGACTGGTGTACAAGAACACCTAGATCTCGTTGTACTTCCCTTTGACCTAGTTTGACTCCATTTAGGTAGTAATCTGCCTTCCTGTTCTTGCCACCAAAGTGGATAACCATACATTTATCCACATTAAACTGCATCTGCCATGCATCTGCCCACTCACTTAACCTGTCCAGGTCACCCTGTAATCTCCTAACATCCTCCTCACATTTCACCCTGCCACCCAGCTTCGTATCATCAGCAAATTTGCTAATGTTATTGCTAATACCATCTTCTATATCATTAACATATATTGTAAAAAGCTGCGGTCCCAGTACTGATCCCTGCAGTACCCACTGGTCACTGCCTGCCATTCCGAAATGGAGCCGTTTATCACTACTCTTTGTTTACTGTCAGCCAACCAACTTTCAATCCAAGTTAGTACTTTGCCCCCAATACCATGCACCCTAATTTTACTGACTAACCTCCTGTGTGGGACTTTATCAAAAGCTTTCTGAAAGGCCAGGTACACTACATCTACTGGATCTCCCTTGTCCATCTTCAGAGTTACATCCTCAAACAATTCCAGAAGATGAGTCAAGCATGATTTCCCCTTCATAAATCCATGTGGACTTCCTGTTTCCTCCTTTACCGTTCCCCCATCTCCCCCTGTTCCAACCCTCCAACTCGGCACTACCCTTATGACCTGTCCCACCTCCTTCTCACCTATCCACTCCACCCACCAATGCCCCCACCTCCATCGACCTATCGCAAGTCTCAGCTACCTCACCCCCCAGTCCCACCCCCTCCCATCTATCTCTCAGCACCCCCTTCAGCTCACAAGCCTCATTCCTGATGAAGGGCTCCTGCCCGAAACGTCGATTCTCCTGCTCCCTCAGATGCTGCCTGACCTGCTGGGCTTTTCCAGCACCGCTCTAATCTCGACTCTGATCTCCAGCATCTGCGGCCCTCACTTCCTCCTCCTAGATGTCAGGGAGTAGAGGCTATCCAGTGACTCCTGATCCTGTCACACATGAGCAGGAGGTGGCCATTTAGGGGCTCAGAAAAGATTTACAAGGATGTTGCCAGGGTTGGAGGGTTTGAGCTACAGGGAGAGGCTGAACAGGCTGGGGCTGTTTTCCCTGGAGCGCCGGAGGCTGAGGGGTGATCTTATCGAGGTTTATAAAATAATGAGGGGGCATGGATAGGGGTAAATAGACAAAGTCTTTTCCCCCCCCCTGGGGTGGGGAGTCTAGAACTAGAGGGCATAGGTTTAGGGTGAGAGGGGAAGGATAATAATGAGCCCTGTGGGGAAATCTTTTTCACCCAGAGAGTGGTACGTGTATGGAAAGAGCTGCCAGAGGATGTGGTGGAGGCTGGTACAGTGACAGCATTTAAAAGGTGGATAGGGACATGAATAGGAAGGGTTTAGAGGGATATGGGCCAAGGACTGGCAAACGGGACTAGATTAGGTTGAGATATTGGGTCAGCAGGGACAAGTTGGGCTGAAGGGTCTGATTCCGTACTGTACATCTCGATGGCCCTGCAATGCTCTGTCACACAGAAACATGAGGGAGAGAATGGGGATGGAAGGGAGGAGATCGAGAACACACGTGCTGAGGGAAACGAGTCATGGTTGTTTTGTGAATGGGCATTGCTGGATGGGCCCTACAGTTGATCCCTGTTCCTCGTGAACCCCTGGGGCTGCCCCTTTGACCCACTCCTGAAGGAGACCCACAATGCCCTGAGGTTGGGAATTCCAGGATCGTCACCCAGTGAGAGGAGGAGGTGGGGAGAGAGAGCACGAGGGGACGGGGATGAGGAGAGAGAGCACGGGGGGACTGGGATGAGGAGAGAGAGCACGGGGGGACTGGGATGAGGAGAGAGAGCACGGGGGGACGGGGAGAGAGAGAGCACGGTGGGACGGGGAGAGAGAGAGAGCACGGGGGGACGGGGAGAGAGAGAGCACGGGGGGACGGGGAGAGAGAGAGCACGGGGGGACGGGGAGAGAGAGAGCACGGGGGGGGACGGGGAGAGAGAGAGCACGGGGGGGGACGGGGAGAGAGAGAGCACGGGGGGGGACGGGGAGAGAGAGAGCACGGGGGGGGACGGGGAGAGAGAGCACGGGGGGAAGGGGAGAGAGAGAGAGCACGGGGGGACGGGGAGAGAGAGCACGGGGGGGGGGAGAGAGAGCACGGGGGGGACGGGGAGAGAGAGAGCACGGGGGGGACGGGGAGAGAGAGAGCACGGGGGGGACGGGGGGAGAGAGAGCACGGGGGGACGGGGAGAGAGAGCACGGGGGGGACGGGGAGAGAGAGCACGGGGGGGACGGGGAGAGAGAGCACGGGGGGGGGGGGGAGAGAGAGCACGGGGGGGACGGGGAGAGAGAGCACGGGGGGACGGGGAGAGAGAGAGAGCACGGGGGGACGGGGAGAGAGAGAGCACGGGGGGACGGGGAGAGAGAGAGAGCACGGGGGGACGGGGAGAGAGAGAGCACGGGGGGACGGGGAGAGAGAGAGAGAGCACGGGGGGGACGGGGAGAGAGAGAGAGAGCACGGGGGGACGGGGAGAGAGAGCACGGGGGGGGGGGAGAGAGAGCACGGGGGGGGGGAGAGAGAGCACGGGGGGGACGGGGAGAGAGAGCACGGGGGGAGGGGGAGAGAGAGAGCACGGGGGGACGGGGAGAGAGAGAGCACGGGGGGACGGGGAGGGGCGGGGACGGGGAGAGAGAGAGCGCGGGGGGACGGGGAGAGAGAGAGCACGGGGGGGACGGGGAGAGAGAGAGCACGGGGGGGACGGGGGGAGAGAGAGCACGGGGGGACGGGGAGAGAGAGCACGGGGGGGACGGGGAGAGAGAGCACGGGGGGGACGGGGAGAGAGAGCACGGGGGGGGGGGGGGGAGAGAGAGCACGGGGGGGGGGGGAGAGAGAGCACGGGGGGACGGGGAGAGAGAGAGAGAGCACGGGGGGACGGGGAGAGAGAGAGAGCACGGGGGGACGGGAGAGAGAGAGCACGGGGGGACGGGGAGAGAGAGAGAGCACGGGGGACGGGGGAGAGAGAGAGCACGGGGGGACGGGGAGAGAGAGAGAGCACGGGGGGGACGGGGAGAGAGAGAGAGAGCACGGGGGGACGGGGAGAGAGAGCACGGGGGGGGGGAGAGAGAGCACGGGGGGGGGGGAGAGAGAGCACGGGGGGGACGGGGAGAGAGAGCACGGGGGGAGGGGGAGAGAGAGAGCACGGGGGGACGGGGAGAGAGAGAGCACGGGGGGACAGGGAGAGAGAGAGCGCGGGGGGACGGGGAGAGAGAGAGCACGGGGGGGGACGGGGAGAGAGAGAGAGCACGGGGGACGGGGAGAGAGAGAGAGCACGGGGGGACGGGGAGAGAGAGAGCACGGGGGGGGGACGGGGAGAGAGAGAGAGCACGGGGGGACGGGGAGAGAGAGAGAGCACGGGGGGACGGGGAGAGAGAGCACGGGGGGGGGGGAGAGAGAGCACGGGGGGGACGGGGAGAGAGAGAGCACGGGGGGGACGGGGAGAGAGAGAGCACGGGGGGGGACGGGGAGAGAGAGAGCACGGGGGGGGACGGGGAGAGAGAGAGAGCACGGGGGGAAGGGGAGAGAGAGAGAGCACGGGGGAAGGGGAGAGAGAGCACGGGGGGGGGGAGAGAGAGCACGGGGGGGACGGGGAGAGAGAGAGCACGGGGGGGACGGGGAGAGAGAGAGCACGGGGGGGACGGGGAGAGAGAGAGCACGGGGGGGGACGGGGAGAGAGAGAGCACGGGGGGGACGGGGAGAGAGAGAGAGCACGGGGGGAAGGGGAGAGAGAGAGAGCACGGGGGGAAGGGGGAGAGAGAGCACGGGGGGGGGGGAGAGAGAGCACGGGGGGGACGGGGAGAGAGAGAGCACGGGGGGGACGGGGAGAGAGAGAGCACGGGGGGGGACGGGGAGAGAGAGCACGGGGGGGGACGGGGAGAGAGAGCACGGGGGGGACGGGGAGAGAGAGCACGGGGGGGACGGGGAGAGAGAGAGAGCACGGGGGGACGGGGAGAGAGAGCACAGGGGGACGGGGAGAGAGAGAGCACGGGGGGGGACGGGGAGAGAGAGCACGGGGGGACGGGGAGAGAGAGAGAGAGGGGGGACGGGGAGAGAGAGAGCACGGGGGGGACGGGGAGAGAGAGCACGGGGGGACGGGGGAGAGAGAGCACGGGGGGACGGGGAGAGAGAGCACGGGGGGGACGGGGGAGAGAGAGAGCACGGGGGGACGGGGAGAGAGAGAGCACGGGGGGACAGGGAGAGAGAGAGCGCGGGGGGACGGGGAGAGAGAGAGCACGGGGGGGGACGGGGAGAGAGAGCACGGGGGGACGGGGAGAGAGAGAGAGCACGGGGGGGACGGGGAGAGAGAGAGAGAGGGGGGACGGGGAGAGAGAGCACAGGGGGACGGGGAGAGAGAGCACGGGGGGGACGGGGAGAGAGAGCACGGGGGGACGGGGAGAGAGAGAGAGAGGGGGGACGGGGAGAGAGAGAGCACGGGGGGACGGGGAGAGAGAGAGCACGGGGGGACGGGGAGAGAGAGAGCACGGGGGGGGACGGGGAGAGAGAGAGAGCACGGGGGGGACGGGGAGAGAGAGCACGGGGGGGACGGGGAGAGAGAGCACGGGGGGGACGGGGAGAGAGAGAGAGCACGGGGGGGACGGGGAGAGAGAGCACGGGGGGACGGGGAGAGAGAGAGAGCACGGGGGGGGACGGGGAGAGAGAGCACGGGGGGGGAACGGGGAGAGAGAGAGAGCACGGGGGGACGGGGAGAGAGAGAGAGCACGGGGGGGACGGGGAGAGAGAGAGCACGGGGGGGGACGGGGAGAGAGAGCACGGGGGGGACGGGGAGAGAGAGAGAGCACGGGGGGATGGGGAGAGAGAGAGCACGGGGGGGGACGGGGAGAGAGAGCACGGGGGGATGGGGAGAGAGAGAGCACGGGGGGGGACGGGGAGAGAGAGCACGGGGGGGACGGGGAGAGAGAGAGCACGGGGGGGACGGGGAGAGAGAGAGCACGGGGGGATGGGGAGAGAGAGAGCACGGGGGGGGACGGGGAGAGAGAGCACGGGGGGGACGGGGAGAGAGAGAGCACGGGGGGGACGGGGAGAGAGAGCACGGGGGGGACGGGGAGAGAGAGAGAGCACGGGGGGACGGGGAGAGAGAGAGCACGGGGGGGGACGGGGAGAGAGAGAGCACGGGGGGGGACGGGGAGAGAGAGAGCACGGGGGGGGACGGGGAGAGAGAGCACGGGGGGATGGGGAGAGAGAGAGCACGGGGGGGACGGGGAGAGAGAGCACGGGGGGGACGGGGAGAGAGAGAGCACGGGGGGATGGGGAGAGAGAGAGCACGGGGGGGACGGGGAGAGAGAGCACGGCGGGGACGGGGAGAGAGAGAGCACGGCGGGGACGGGGAGAGAGAGCACGGGGGGGACGGGGAGAGAGAGCACGGGGGGACGGGGAGAGAGAGAGAGCACGGGGGGACGGAGAGAGAGAGAGAGAGGGGGGGACGGGGAGAGAGAGAGAGCACGGGGGGGACGGGGAGAGAGAGCACGGGGGGGACGGGGAGAGAGAGCACGGGGGGGGGGGAGAGAGAGAGCACGGGGGGGACGGGGAGAGAGAGCACGGGGGGGACGGGGAGAGAGAGAGCACGGGGGGGGACGGGGAGAGAGAGCACGGGGGGGGACGGGGAGAGAGAGCACGGGGGGGACGGGGAGAGAGAGAGCACGGGGGGGGACGGGGAGAGAGAGAGAGCACGGGGGGACGGGGAGAGAGAGAGCACGGGGGGGACGGGGAGAGAGAGAGAGCACGGGGGGACGGGGAGAGAGAGCGGGGGGGGGACGGGGGAGAGAGAGAGAGCACGGGGGGACGGGGAGAGAGAGAGCACGGGGGGACGGGGAGAGAGAGAGCACGGGGGGGACGGGGAGAGAGAGAGCACGGGGGGACGGGGAGAGAGAGAGCACGGGGGGACGGGGAGAGAGAGAGCACGGGGGGGGACGGGGAGAGAGAGAGAGCACGGGGGGACGGGGAGAGAGAGAGCACGGGGGGACGGGGAGAGAGAGAGCACGGGGGGGACGGGGAGAGAGAGAGCACGGGGGGGGACGGGGAGAGAGAGAGAGCACGGGGGGACGGGGAGAGAGAGAGCACGGGGGGGACGGGGAGAGAGAGAGAGCACGGGGGGACGGGGAGAGAGAGCGGGGGGGGACGGGGAGAGAGCGCGAGCACGGGGGGGACGGGGAGAGAGAGAGCACGGGGGGACGGGGGAGAGAGAGCACAGGGGGACGGGGAGAGAGAGAGAGCACGGGGGGACGGGGAGAGAGAGCGCGGGGGGACGGGGAGAGAGACCACGGGGGGGGGGGACGGGAGAGAGAGAGAGAGCACGGGGGACGGGGAGAGAGAGAGAGCACGGGGGGGGACGGGGAGAGAGAGAGAGCACGGGGGGGACGGGGAGAGAGAGAGAGAGCACGGGGGGGGACGGGGAGAGAGAGAGAGCACGGGGGGGGACGGGGAGAGAGAGCACGGGGGGGGGGGAGAGAGAGAGCACGGGGGGGGACGGGGAGAGAGAGAGAGCACGGGGGGACGGGGAGAGAGAGCGGGGGGGGACGGGGAGAGAGAGCGAGCACGGGGGGACGGGGAGAGAGAGAGCACAGGGGGACGGGGAGAGAGACCACGGGGGGGGGGACGGGGAGAGAGAGAGAGAGCACGGGGGGGGACGGGGAGAGAGAGAGAGCACGGGGGGTCGGGGAGAGAGAGAGAGAGCACGGGGGGACGGGGAGAGAGAGAGCACGGGGGGGGACGGGGAGAGAGAGAGAGAGCACGGGGGGGGACGGGGAGAGAGAGAGAGAGAGCACGGGGGGGGGACGGGGAGAGAGAGAGCACGGGGGGACGGGGAGAGAGAGCACGGGGGGACGGGGAGAGAGAGCACGGGGGGGGACGGGGAGAGAGAGCACGGGGGGGGGGACGGGGAGAGAGAGCACGGGGGGGGGACGGGGAGAGAGAGAGAGAGCACGGGGGGACGGGGGGAGAGAGAGAGAGAGCACGGGGGGGACGGGGAGAGAGAGAGCACGGGGGGGGACGGGGAGAGAGAGAGCACGGGGGGACGGGGAGAGAGAGAGAGAGCACGGGGGGACGGGGAGAGAGAGCACGGGGGGACGGGGAGAGAGAGCACGGGGGGACGGGGAGAGAGAGAGAGCACGGGGGGACGGGGAGTGAGAGCACGGGGAGACGGGGGGAGAGAGAGAGAGAGCACGGGGGGGACGGGGAGAGAGAGAGCACGGGGGGGACGGGGAGAGAGAGAGCACGGGGGGACGGGGAGAGAGAGAGCACGGGGGGACGGGGAGAGAGAGAGAGCACGGGGGGACGGGGAGAGAGAGGGCACGGGGGGACGGGGGGAGAGAGCACGGGGGGGACGGGGGGAGAGAGAGAGCACGGGGGGAGGGAGAGAGCACGGGGGGACGGGGAGAGAGAGAGAGCACGGGGGGACGGGGAGAGAGAGCACGGGGGGACGGGGAGAGAGAGCGCGGGGGGACGGGGAGAGAGAGAGCACAGGGGGACGGGGAGAGAGAGAGAGCACGGGGGGACGGGGAGAGAGAGCACGGGGGGACGGGGAGAGAGAGCGCGGGGGGACGGGGAGAGAGAGAGCACGGAGGGGGACGGGGAGAGAGAGAGAGAGCACGGGGGAGGACGGGAAGAGAGAGAGAGAGAGCACGGGGGGGGACGGGGAGAGAGAGAGAGCACGGGGGGGACGGGGAGAGAGAGAGAGAGCACGGGGGGACGGGGAGAGAGAGCGCGGGGGGACGGGGAGAGAGAGAGCACAGGGGGACGGGGAGAGAGAGCGCGGGGGGACGGGGAGAGAGAGAGCACAGGGGGACGGGGAGAGAGACCACGGGGGGGGGGACGGGGAGAGAGAGAGAGAGCACGGGGGGGGACGGGGAGTCGGGGAGAGAGAGAGAGAGCACGGGGGGACGGGGAGAGAGAGAGCACGGGGGGATGGGGAGAGAGAGAGAGAGCACGGGGGGTCGGGGAGAGAGAGAGCACGGGGGGGACGGGAGAGAGAGAGAGCACGGGGGAGGACGGGGAGAGAGAGAGAGCACGGGGGGGGGACGGGGAGAGAGAGAGAGCACGGGGGGGGACGGGGAGAGAGAGCACGGGGGGGACGGGGAGAGAGAGAGAGCACGGGGGGGACGGGGAGAGAGAGAGGGGACGGGGAGAGAGAGAGAGCACGGGGAGGGACGGGGAGAGAGAGCACGGGGGGGACGGGGAGAGAGAGAGAGCACGGGGGGGGACGGGGAGAGAGAGCACGGGGGGACGGGGAGAGAGAGAGAGCACGGGGGGGACGGGGAGAGAGAGAGAGCACGGGGGGACGGGGAGAGAGAGAGAGCACGGGGGGGACGGGGAGAGAGAGAGCACGGGGGGACGGGGAGAGAGAGAGAGCACGGGGGGGACGGGGAGAGAGAGAGCACGGGGGGACGGGGAGAGAGAGAGAGCACGGGGGGGGACGGGGAGAGAGAGAGCACGGGGGGGGACGGGGAGAGAGAGAGAGCACGGGGGGACGGGGAGAGAGAGAGCACGGGGGGACGGGGAGAGAGAGGGCACGGGGGGACGGGGAGAGAGAGAGCACGGGGGGACGGGGAGAGAGAGCACGGGGGGACGGGGAGAGAGAGCACGGGGGGGGGGGGGGGAGAGAGAGCACGGGGGGGGGGGGGAGAGAGAGAGCACGGGGGGGGGGGGAGAGAGAGCACGGGGGGGGACGGGGAGAGAGAGAGCACGGGGGGTCGGGGAGAGAGAGAGAGAGCACGGGGGGACGGGGAGAGAGAGAGCACGGGGGGATGGGGAGAGAGAGAGAGCACGGGGGGTCGGGGAGAGAGAGAGAGAGCACGGGGTGGGGACGGGGAGAGAGAGAGAGCACGGGGGGGGACGGGGAGAGAGAGCACGGGGGGGACGGGGAGAGAGAGAGAGCACGGGGGGGACGGGGAGAGAGAGAGGGGACGGGGAGAGAGAGAGAGCACGGGGAGGGACGGGGAGAGAGAGCACGGGGGGGACGGGGAGAGAGAGAGAGCACGGGGGGGGACGGGGAGAGAGAGCACGGGGGGGGACGGGGAGAGAGAGCACGGGGGGACGGGGAGAGAGAGAGAGCACGGGGGGGACGGGGAGAGAGAGAGAGCACGGGGGGACGGGGAGAGAGAGAGAGCACGGGGGGGACGGGGAGAGAGAGAGCACGGGGGGACGGGGAGAGAGAGAGAGCACGGGGGGGACGGGGAGAGAGAGAGCACGGGGGGGGACGGGGAGAGAGAGAGCACGGGGGGGGACGGGGAGAGAGAGAGCACGGGGGGACGGGGAGAGAGAGAGAGCACGGGGGGACGGGGAGAGAGAGAGCACGGGGGGACGGGGAGAGAGAGGGCACGGGGGGACGGGGAGAGAGAGGGCACGGGGGGACGGGGAGAGAGAGAGCACGGGGGGACGGGGAGAGAGAGCACGGGGGGACGGGGAGAGAGAGCACGGGGGGGGGGGGGGAGAGAGAGCACGGGGGGGGGGGGGGAGAGAGAGCACGGGGGGGGGAGAGAGAGAGCACGGGGGGGGGGGGAGAGAGAGCACGGGGGGGGACGGGGAGAGAGAGGGCACGGGGGAATGGGGAGAGAGAGCGCGGGGGGGACGGGGAGAGAGAGAGAGAGCACGGGGGGACGGGGAGAGAGAGAGCACGGGGGGATGGGGAGAGAGAGAGAGCACGGGGGGACGGGGAGAGAGAGAGCACGGGGGGGGACGGGGAGAGAGAGAGAGAGCGGGGGACGGGGAGAGAGAGAGAGAGAGAGAGCACGGGGGGACGGGGAGAGAGAGAGAGCACGGGGGGACGGGGAGAGAGAGAGCACGGGGGGACGGGGAGAGAGAGAGAGAGCACGGGGGGACGGGGAGAGAGAGAGAGCACGGGGGGACGGGGAGAGAGAGGGCACGGGGGGACGGGGAGAGAGAGGGCACGGGGGAATGGGGAGAGAGAGAGAGAGCACGGGGGGACGGGGAGAGAGAGAGCACGGGGGGACGGGGAGAGAGAGAGAGCACGGGGGGACGGGGAGAGAGAGAGAGCACGGGGGGACGGGGAGAGAGAGAGAGCACGGGGGGACGGGGAGAGAGAGGGCGCGGGGGGGACGGGGAGAGAGAGGGCGCGGGGGACGGGGAGAGAGAGAGAGCACGGGGGGGGACGGGGAGAGAGAGAGAGCACGGGGGGGGACGGGGAGAGAGAGAGAGCACGGGGGGGGGGGGGGAGAGAGAGCACGGGGGGGGGGGGGGAGAGAGAGCACGGGGGGGGGGAGAGAGAGAGCACGGGGGGGGGGGGGGAGAGAGAGCACGGGGGGGGACGGGGAGAGAGAGAGCACGGGGGGTCGGGGAGAGAGAGAGAGAGCACGGGGGGACGGGAGAGAGAGAGAGCACGGGGGAGGACGGGGAGAGAGAGAGAGCACGGGGGGGGGACGGGGGAGAGAGAGAGAGCACGGGGGGGGACGGGGAGAGAGAGCACGGGGGGGACGGGGAGAGAGAGAGAGAGCACGGGGGGGACGGGGAGAGAGAGAGGGGACGGGGAGAGAGAGAGAGCACGGGGAGGGACGGGGAGAGAGAGCACGGGGGGGACGGGGAGAGAGAGAGAGCACGGGGGGGGACGGGGAGAGAGAGCGCGGGGGGGACGGGGAGAGAGAGAGAGAGCACGGGGGGACGGGGAGAGAGAGAGCACGGGGGGATGGGGAGAGAGAGAGAGCACGGGGGGACGGGGAGAGAGAGAGCACGGGGGGGGACGGGGAGAGAGAGAGAGAGCGGGGGACGGGGAGAGAGAGAGAGAGAGAGCACGGGGGGACGGGGAGAGAGAGAGAGCACGGGGGGACGGGGAGAGAGAGAGCACGGGGGGACGGGGAGAGAGAGAGAGAGCACGGGGGGACGGGGAGAGAGAGAGAGCACGGGGGGACGGGGAGAGAGAGGGCACGGGGGGACGGGGAGAGAGAGGGCACGGGGGAATGGGGAGAGAGAGAGAGAGCACGGGGGGACGGGGAGAGAGAGAGCACGGGGGGACGGGGAGAGAGAGAGAGCACGGGGGGACGGGGAGAGAGAGAGAGCACGGGGGGACGGGGAGAGAGAGGGCGCGGGGGGGACGGGGAGAGAGAGGGCGCGGGGGACGGGGAGAGAGAGAGGGCGCGGGGGACGGGGAGAGAGAGAGAGCACGGGGGGGGACGGGGAGAGAGAGAGAGCACGGGGGGGGACGGGGAGAGAGAGAGAGCACGGGGGGGGACGGGGAGAGAGAGAGAGCACGGGGGGGGGGGGGAGAGAGAGCACGGGGGGGGGGAGAGAGAGAGCACGGGGGGGGGGGGGAGAGAGAGCACGGGGGGGGACGGGGAGAGAGAGAGCACGGGGGGTCGGGGAGAGAGAGAGAGAGCACGGGGGGACGGGGAGAGAGAGAGCACGGGGGGATGGGGAGAGAGAGAGAGAGCACGGGGGGTCGGGGAGAGAGAGAGCACGGGGGGGACGGGAGAGAGAGAGAGCACGGGGGAGGACGGGGAGAGAGAGAGAGCACGGGGGGGGACGGGGAGAGAGAGAGCACGGAGGGGACGGGGAGAGAGAGAGCACGGGGGGACGGGGAGAGAGAGAGAGCACGGGGGGACGGGGAGAGAGAGAGCACGGGGGGACGGGGAGAGAGAGAGCACGGGGGGACGGGGAGAGAGAGCACGGGGGGACGGGGAGAGAGAGAGCACGGGGGGACGGGGAGAGAGAGAGCACGGAGGGGACGGGGAGAGAGAGAGCACGGGGGGACGGGGAGAGAGAGAGAGCACGGGGGGACGGGGAGAGAGAGCACGGGGGGGACGGGGAGAGAGAGAGCACGGGGGGACGGGGAGAGAGAGCACGGGGGGGGGGACGGGGAGAGAGAGCACGGGGGGGGGACGGGGAGAGAGAGAGAGAGCACGGGGGGACGGGGAGTGAGAGCACGGGGAGACGGGGGGAGAGAGAGAGCACGGGGGGACGGGGAGAGAGAGAGAGCACGGGGGGACGGGGAGAGAGAGCACGGGGGGACGGGGAGGGAGAGCACGGGGGGGGACGGGGAGAGAGAGAGCACGGGGGGACGGGGAGAGAGAGCACGGGGGGGACGGGGAGAGAGAGAGAGCACGGGGGGACGGGGAGAGAGAGAGCACGGGGGGGACGGGGAGAGAGAGAGAGCACGGGGGGGACGGGGAGAGAGAGAGCACGGGGGGGGGGACGGGGAGAGAGAGAGCACGGGGGGACGGGGAGAGAGAGAGAGCACGGGGGGACGGGGAGAGAGAGAGCACGGGGGGACGGGGAGAGAGAGAGCACGGGGGGACGGGGAGAGAGAGAGAGCACGGGGGGACGGGGAGAGAGAGCACGGGGGGGACGGGGAGAGAGAGAGCACGGGGGGACGGGGAGAGAGAGCACGGGGGGGGGGACGGGGAGAGAGAGCACGGGGGGGGGACGGGGAGAGAGAGAGAGAGCACGGGGGGAGAGAGAGAGAGAGCACGGGGGGGACGGGGAGAGAGAGAGCACGGGGGGGGACGGGGAGAGAGAGAGCACGGGGGGACGGGGAGAGAGAGAGAGCACGGGGGGACGGGGAGAGAGAGCACGGGGGGGGGGGACGGGGAGAGAGAGAGAGCACGGGGGGACGGGGAGTGAGAGCACGGGGAGACGGGGGGAGAGAGAGAGAGAGCACGGGGGGGACGGGGAGAGAGAGAGCACGGGGGGGACGGGGAGAGAGAGAGCACGGGGGGACGGGGAGAGAGAGAGCACGGGGGGACGGGGAGAGAGAGAGAGCACGGGGGGGACGGGGAGAGAGAGAGAGCACGGGTGGACGGGGAGACGGGGAGAGAGAGAGAGCACGGGTGGACGGGGAGAGAGAGAGAGCGCGGGGGGGGGACGGGGAGAGAGAGAGCACGGGGGGACAGGGAGAGAGAGCACGGGGGGACGGGGAGAGAGAGAGAGCACGGGGGGGACGGGGAGAGAGAGAGCACGGGGGGACAGGGAGAGAGAGCACGTGGGGACGGGGAGAGAGAGAGAGCACGGGGGGGACGGGGAGAGAGAGCACGGGGGGGACGGGGAGAGAGAGAGCACGGGGGGACGGGGAGAGAGAGCACGGGGGGGGGGACGGGGAGAGAGAGCACGGGGGGGGGACGGGGAGAGAGAGAGAGAGCACGGGGGGACGGGGGGAGAGAGAGAGAGAGCACGGGGGGGACGGGGAGAGAGAGAGCACGGGGGGGGACGGGGAGAGAGAGAGCACGGGGGGACGGGGAGAGAGAGAGAGCACGGGTGGACGGGGAGAGAGAGAGCACGGGGAGACGGGGAGAGAGAGAGAGCACGGGTGGACGGGGAGAGAGAGAGAGCACGGGGGGACGGGGAGAGAGAGAGCACGGGGGGACGGGGGGAGAGAGCACGGGGGGGACGGGGAGAGAGAGAGCACGGGGGGACGGGGGGAGAGAGCACGGGGGGACGGGGAGAGAGAGAGCACGGGGGGACGGGGGAGAGAGCACGGGGGGACGGGGGGAGAGAGCACGGGGGGACGGGGGGAGAGAGCACGGGGGGGACGGGGGGAGAGAGCACGGGGGGGACGGGGGGAGAGAGAGAGCACGGGGGGAGGGGGAGAGAGAGAGCACGGGGGGACCGGGAGAGAGAGAGAGCACGGGGGTACGGGGGGAGAGAGCACGGGGGGGACGGGGAGAGAGAGAGAGCACGGGGGGAGGGGGAGAGAGAGAGCACGGGGGGACCGGGAGAGAGAGAGAGCACGGGGGGGACGGGGAGAGAGAGAGAGCACGGGGGGACGGGGAGAGAGAGAGAGCACGGGGGGAGGGGGAGAGAGAGAGCACGGGGGGACCGGGAGAGAGAGAGAGAGCACGGGGGGGGACGGGGAGAGAGAGAGAGCACGGGGGGGGACGGGGAGAGAGAGAGAGCACGGGGGGGACGGGGAGAGAGAGAGCACGGGGGGGACGGGGAGAGAGAGAGCACGGGGGGGACGGGGAGAGAGAGAGCACGGGGGGGACGGGGAGAGAGAGAGCACGGGGGGACGGGGAGAGAGAGAGCACGGGGGGACGGGGAGAGAGAGAGCACGGGGGGACGGGGGGAGAGAGAGAGCACGGGGGGACGGGGAGAGAGAGAGCACGGGGGGATGGGGAGAGAGAGAGAGAGCACGGGGGGTCGGGGAGAGAGAGAGCACGGGGGGTCGGGGAGAGAGAGAGCACGGGGGGGACGGGAGAGAGAGAGAGCACGGGGGAGGACGGGGAGAGAGAGAGAGCACGGGGGAGGACGGGGAGAGAGAGAGAGCACGGGGGGGGGACGGGGAGAGAGAGAGAGCACGGGGGGGGACGGGGAGAGAGAGCACGGGGCGGACGGGGAGAGAGAGAGAGCACGGGGGGGACGGGGAGAGAGAGAGGGGACGGGGAGAGAGAGAGAGCACGGGGAGGGACGGGGAGAGAGAGCACGGGGGGGACGGGGAGAGAGAGAGAGCACGGGGGGGGACGGGGAGAGAGAGCACGGGGGGACGGGGAGAGAGAGAGAGCACGGGGGGGACGGGGAGAGAGAGAGAGCACGGGGGGACGGGGAGAGAGAGAGAGCACGGGGGGACGGGGAGAGAGAGAGCACGGGGGGACGGGGAGAGAGAGAGAGCACGGGGGGGACGGGGAGAGAGAGAGCACGGGGGGACGGGGAGAGAGAGAGAGAGCACGGGGGGTCGGGGAGAGAGAGAGCACGGGGGGTCGGGGAGAGAGAGAGCACGGGGGGGACGGGGAGAGAGAGAGAGCACGGGGGAGGACGGGGAGAGAGAGAGAGCACGGGGGAGGACGGGGAGAGAGAGAGAGCACGGGGGGGGGACGGGGAGAGAGAGAGAGCACGGGGGGGGACGGGGAGAGAGAGCACGGGGCGGACGGGGAGAGAGAGAGAGCACGGGGGGGACGGGGAGAGAGAGAGGGGACGGGGAGAGAGAGAGAGCACGGGGAGGGACGGGGAGAGAGAGCACGGGGGGGACGGGGAGAGAGAGAGAGCACGGGGGGGGACGGGGAGAGAGAGCACGGGGGGACGGGGAGAGAGAGAGAGCACGGGGGGGACGGGGAGAGAGAGAGAGCACGGGGGGACGGGGAGAGAGAGAGAGCACGGGGGGGACGGGGAGAGAGAGAGCACGGGGGGACGGGGAGAGAGAGAGAGCACGGGGGGGACGGGGAGAGAGAGAGCACGGGGGGACGGGGAGAGAGAGAGAGCACGGGGGGGGACGGGGAGAGAGAGAGCACGGGGGGACGGGGAGAGAGAGAGAGCACGGGGGGACGGGGAGAGAGAGAGCACGGGGGGACGGGGAGAGAGAGGGCACGGGGGGACGGGGAGAGAGAGCACGGGGGAATGGGGAGAGAGAGAGAGAGCACGGGGGGACGGGGAGAGAGAGAGCACGGGGGGGGGGGGGAGAGAGAGCACGGGGGGGGGGGAGAGAGAGAGCACGGGGGGGGGGGACGGGGAGAGAGAGCACGGGGGGGGACGGGGAGAGAGAGGGCACGGGGGAATGGGGAGAGAGAGAGCGCGGGGGGGACGGGGAGAGAGAGAGAGAGCACGGGGGGACGGGGAGAGAGAGAGCACGGGGGGATGGGGAGAGAGAGAGAGCACGGGGGGACGGGGAGAGAGAGAGCACGGGGGGATGGGGAGAGAGAGAGAGCACGGGGGGACGGGGAGAGAGAGAGCACGGGGGGGGACGGGGAGAGAGAGAGAGAGCGGGGGACGGGGAGAGAGAGAGAGAGAGAGCACGGGGGGACGGGGAGAGAGAGAGAGAGAGCACGGGGGGACGGGGAGAGAGAGAGAGCACGGGGGGACGGGGAGAGAGAGAGAGCACGGGGGGACGGGGAGAGAGAGAGAGCACGGGGGGACGGGGAGAGAGAGAGCACGGGGGGGGACGGGGAGAGAGAGAGAGAGCGGGGGACGGGGAGAGAGAGAGAGAGAGAGCACGGGGGGACGGGGAGAGAGAGAGAGAGAGCACGGGGGGACGGGGAGAGAGAGAGAGCACGGGGGGACGGGGAGAGAGAGAGCACGGGGGGACGGGGAGAGAGAGAGAGCACGGGGGGACGGGGAGAGAGAGAGAGCACGGGGGGACGGGGAGAGAGAGGGCACGGGGGGACGGGGAGAGAGAGGGCACGGGGGAATGGGGAGAGAGAGAGAGAGCACGGGGGGACGGGGAGAGAGAGAGCACGGGGGGACGGGGAGAGAGAGAGAGCACGGGGGGACGGGGAGAGAGAGGGCGCGGGGGGGACGGGGAGAGAGAGGGCGCGGGGGAATGGGGACAGGGTGAGAGTGAGGGTAGGAGTGAGTTTGACAGAGCGCGGGCAGTGATTAGTGTCAATCCCTGATGTTATTCCGTTTGGATGTGGCACAGTTTCCCATTAACCGTGCAGGTCCTGAATCCTGCGTCCTGTCTGGTTTCAGGTGGTGGAAATGTTTTCCGGCGGTGAGACCCCCGAGATGAGTGGCAAGTGCATCGTGGCTTTGGCGACAGGTGTGTAAATCCTTCCCCACTCGGGACGTCCCTTATCGGATCAGATCAGCTCAGATCCTGCTCCGGCCTCTACGGGGTGTTTGGGGTTTCTCACTGAAAGGGGCTAAACGGACAATCGCTATCCAAGTGGGAGAGTTCTGTTTGACTCTGTGGCATCACCTTACAGTTACTGACGCCTGTCACTTGAATTTGCCTGGGCGCTCTGTGTGAGGCCAGGTTTATCCCTCCGTTGCTAAATCGCCTCAGGTTTCAAGTTCTGCATCCACCTGCTTGTGCTGAAAGTGTGCAGTGTGCTGCCTGGGGTTCGCCTGGCCTGGGACCCGACAGTGCTGGAGGATGTACTTAGATGTGACACTGGGTTTTGTGTGGAGCAAGGAGCCAATTCCCGAGGGCCGAAAGCATAGCCGGCTAATCCCTGTCGCATCAATTGAGATGATAGCATGGTGGGAAACAGACAGCAACAAGCATTTACAGAAACATTTCCCAGCGTCCAGCAGAAAATGTGCTCAGCTGGGAGACGTGAAGTCAGCTTGTAAGGGTCCATTCTCTGCTCACTTGGATGGGATCATACTATTACCAGAGAGTAGCCGCAAGTCAGCCTCGCAAACATGGATGAAACTGGAAATTAATGCCAACGAGAATGAGCTACTCTTGAACGTACGTACAAGTCGTAACAACTCCTACAAGCATATTAAAAGGAGGGGAGTAGCTAAAGGAAGCTCATTGGAGGCAGAGCCGAGAGGGATTATTACAGGGAATGGCAGAAATGTTCAGCAAATGTCTCTTCACAGCAGAAAGCACACGCTCCGCACTAGAAAGAGTGGCAACCGATCAGAAAATTACGATAACGTTCAGCAAACGTTCTCGAGAAACCGAAGGGATTCAGAGTCTGCAATATCCCATGGACCTGATGGCCCGTGTCCTAGGATCCGAGGTAAATAGCTCCAAAATTATAAAGGTTGCTGGCTATACTTTTCCAAACGTCCCCAGACTCTGGGGTAGTCCCGGTGAATTGGAAAGGTTCCAAAGCTAACAACAAAATTGGAGGGAGCGAGAAAACCAGATTTCTCAGCCAGCTGGCCTGACATGGGTCACCTGTTAACACATCTCGGAAATCACGTTGTCAACAGAGTCGACGTTGTTTTACAAAGAGGAGATTGGTTTTGACAAATTGCTCGCACGGTTTCGAGGAGGTGGGCTGTCTGAGACTGAGCTGCCGTGAAGTCTCTTCCCTCGCACGGTTGGGGGTCTTTGGACATCTCCACCTATGTTCAGTTGTCAGGAGTCCAGGGTCAGCAGACTTGTGGTCTCCCGGGGAGTTGAGGGGTGCAGGGAAAGCAGGTGGGAGAGGAGCGTCCACGTATCCGTCCCCGGGTTCAGCCAGCATTGTCAGAAACGGGTGGGGTAGACTAGACAGACCGAGTGCTCTACTCCTGCTCCAACTTGTGATGACAGCAGGTCAGAGGAGGAGGAGTGCCCTGTGCTTGGCTGAGCTCTCGTGCCCCCCCACCTCCTGGATCTTGTTTGGAACTGAGGGGGCATCGTCCAGCGCAATGGCTGTGACTAACTTATTCTGTTTGTTGGCTCAGCCGCTTCAGCCTCACCTTTTGCACTGATGTGCCGGGCTCTTCCATCGTTGTGGATTGGGAATATTTGTGGAGCCTCCTCTTCCCAGTTCCCAGGCCTCCATTGTTCACGGCTGGATGTGGCAGGACTGCAGAGCTCAGATCAGACTTGTTGGTTGTGGGATCGCTCGGCTCTGTCCATCACTGGGGCAGAAAGTGAGGACCGCAGATGCTGGAGATCAGCGTCATACAGAGTGTGGTTTCTCTGGAGGGCATGGTCGACCAGGTGGGAGGGGAAATTGCGGTCTGTGAAGAGGGGGAGGTCATCTGCGATGTTCTGTGGTGGAACTGGCCCTCCTGGGAGTAGACGAGGCGGACGAATTGGGTGGAAGGGATGGTATTTTTATAGGGTGGGGGGGTGCAGGGTGGGAGGATGCGTAGTCCAGGCAGCTGTGGGAGTCGGTGGGTTTGTGGTAGAAACGGGCGATGGAGGGATCCGGGAAGGGGAGGGAGGTGTCCGAGATGGTCCCGCTGATTTTGAGGTCGGGTTGGAAGGTGTTAGCGAAAGCGTTTTTCTTTCTCTAGAGGGCATCACTCCCAATGAAGAGCGTATGCCCGAAACGTTGCCACTCCTGGTCCCTCAGATGCTGCCTGAGCGGCTGTGCTTTCCCAGCGTCCATACTCTATGACTCCGTCTATCACTTGGCGCACACATTGTCCTGTTTGGCAGCTCCCCACTGGGCTGACACCTTATTCTTCCTGAGGTGTGTCTGGGGTCCTCGCTGCCATCGTCTCCTGCAAGATGTCCACTCGGGGAACCCGTCGTAGGGTTTCCTGAACCGAAGCAGATCAGAGCGCCGGTGGAATCCCATGGTCTGCTCTCTGCTGGACACTTGCTCGTTCAGCTCTCCGTCAGCCACCCCCCTACCCACAGTCTCTCCTCTCTGTCTCCAACAGATAAGGACCTGATGAAGAGGTCGGGCAAGGTGCAGATGACCTGCGACCTGGCAGCTCAGTACGGACTGCAGGACGTGGACGGTGAGTAGTCGGGGCCGCTTGACGTATCTCTGTCTCTCTCTCTCTCTATCTCTCTCTCTGTTTTTCTCTCTCTCTCTCTCTCTCACGTCTTCGTGGTTCGGCCATCCGGGTCTGTCTTGGAGAGAGCCAGAAGGTGAAGGGAAGAGAGAGAGATGGAGGGAGGGTCGGGAAAGAGTAAAGGCAGGAAGATTGGAGTTGGCACCATGGCCTATCCTCCGGGGGGGGGGAGGTCAGAGGTTAAGGGTGACCTTTCGCCTTCCGGGAGTCAGGGGAGCTCCGTCCAACGGCGATGTGGGTTCACTTGTTCCGTGACCGTGGGCCAGAGGTGAGGCCTCAGTCTGATGGTCAGGCCCCTGGGCAGTGAACGGAAGAGGAAAGGAGTGTAGGTTTGCTCGCTGAGCTGTAGGTTTGATATCCAGGCGTTTCATTACCTGGCTAGGTAACATCATCAGTGGCGACCTCCAAGTGAAGCGAAGCTGTTGTCTCCTGCTTTCTATTTATATCTTTCTCCTGGATGGGGTTCCTGGGGTTTGTGGTGATGTCATTTCCTGTTCGTTTTCTGAGGGGGTGATAGATGACATCTAGATCTATGTGTTTATTTATGGCGTTGTGGTTGGAGTGCCAGGCCTCTAGGAATTCTCTGGCATGTCTTTGCTTAGCCTGTCCCAGGATAGATGTGTAGACAAAAACTAACACAACCCATGGACAAAACCAAGATCATCTATAAAATTCCATGCAAGGACTGCCACAAACACTATGTAGGACAAACAGGAAGAAAGTTAGCCACCAGGATACACGAACACCAGCTAGCCACAAAAAGACACGACCCCCTCTCCCTCATAGCCCTACACACGGATGAAAAAAACCATTTCGACTGGGACAACATATCTATCCTGGGACAGGCTAAGCAAAGACATGCCAAGAATTCCTAGAGGCCTGGCACTCCAACCACAACGCCATAAACAAACACACAGATCTAGATGCCATTTATCACCCCCTCAGAAAACGAACAGGAAATGACATCACCACAAACCCCAGGAACCCCATCCAGGAGAAAGATATAAATAGAAAGCAGGAGACAACAGCTTCGCTTCACTTGGAGGTCGCCACCGATGATGTTACCTAGCCAGGTAATGAAACGTCTGGATATCAAACCTACACCCTAAACCTCAACCTGAGCTACAAACCTTGCGGAAGAGGGAAGCCGGTGATAGGAGGGGGTCGGTGTTGTGAGCTGGATGGGGGTGAGGGGAGGGGGGGGGAGTGTGAGTGATGGGAGTGGGGTCAGTAAAGCCGGAGAGTAGGGGGGGGTGGGGAGGGGATCATGGTTACAGTGAGTCCGGCGTTGACCAGTTCTCCATCTTCCCCACCACCTCTAGGCCGAGCCCTGGTGAATTATCGATCTCTGAAGTTCCTCTTGCAGCAGGTGCCGGGACTGTCCTGGCTGGCCACCCTCATCCCTGGATTCATCAAGGTCCCCAAGTGGGTTCTCGCACTGGCCGGCAACAAATTCTAAATCCTCCCCACCCCCTCACCACCTTCATTCCCCTCGGCCTGTTCCTGCCCTCCCTCACTCACCGGGATCGCAGCCAACCCCGCTCTGTCTGACCAAGGTGGTGTGGCTTTTAACCTCAGGCGATCTGGTTGGACGACCGTGTCTCGGCGCCCTCCTGGCAGTCTCTGCAGTTGGGGATGGGGGGTGCGTTGGAGAGATGGCTCAGTCAGGCGGGCACCTGAGAAAATGTGACATGGACACGGAGAGAGAGCACATAAACTGCACACAGACAGTTGTCCTGAGGCAGCAGTGCTGACTCTCTCTTCTCTCCACTGCTCCTGCTCCTGCTCTGACCCCTGGTCATATTCTCTGGGTTGGGGCACTGACCCCGCTGCCATTCTTTCCGCTGTCTTGCTGACCCGACCGTGGTGAGGTTTGACTTTGCAATGAAATGGATCTAAACCCCTCCCCCTCTTCCCCCACCCCCCGCCTGCCCTTGTCAGTCCGTTCCCTGGGTCTGCCGCTGAGCTGCCATGCCTCATTCCTGGGCAGCCTGCCCCATTGCAGAGAAATTTCGAATCGATTCCCAGTATCCAGAACTGGGGTCAGGGGGGAAGCCGCGGTCAGTCGTCGTAGAGAACCCCGTCCCTCTTGAGGGGGACACACTCAGAGCTGCCGCCCTCACCCGGACTGTGGTGCATGTGACTCCAGACCGCCCGCGGTTGACTGAGCCACCGCCTGGAACAGCTAAGGCAAGCCGCTCAGTTTTAACTGGGGCGAGCAGGAAACGCTAAAGCAAGCACGAAGGGATACATGACGAGGCATTGTAGAGCAGTACAGTACTTGGGTGGCTCAGTGGTTAGCACTGCTGCCTCACAGCGCCGGAGACCCGGGTTCCATCCCACCCTCAGGCGACTGACTGTGTGGAGTTTGCACATTCTCCCCCACCCCGTGTCTGCGTGGGTTTCCTCCGGGTGCTCCGGTTTCCTCCCACAATCTAGGGATGTGCAGGTCAGGTGAATTGGCCATGCTAAATTGCCCGTAGTGTTAGGTAAGGGGTAAATGTAGGGGTATGGGTGGGTTGCGCTTTGGCGGGTCGGTGTGGACTTGTTGGGCCGAAGGGCCTGTTTCCACACTGTAAGTAATCTAATCTAATCTAATCTAGTACAGACCCTTCGGCCCTCGATGTTGTGCTGACCTTTTATCCAGACTCACCTAATTTAACTATCACCCACGTGCCTGTCCAAGAGTTGCTCAAATGTGCCTAATGTCTCTGCAGGGCATCTCATACACCCTCCACACTCTGTTCTGCAATTCTGTCTGTCTGTTGACCCAGTGGGAGTCACTCTCGGCCCCCCCTCGCGCTTGGAGGATTGTGAGTTCAAACCCGGGCCCCCAACTCTGAGATCCCCGGTAATCTATCCGAGGGGTGGCCCATCAGGTGAGACGGCAACCCCCCAGCCCTGGCGCTGTGGGAAAACGAGCAGGAAGACACCTCCCCAGGACGACACCTGAAAGCACAAAGGTGATCTGGACGTTACCGTCTCAGTTGTGGGATCGCACTGTGCCCGATCAGCTGCTCTTTACCAACCGCAGCTGCGCGTTATCTTTTAAAGCACTCGCTTGGCTATGCCACTCTGTAAGCCTTTATCGCTGGGTTCCAAGGGTTAGGTTTACGAGGAGGGATTGCACACAACAGGGTTGTTCCCTGGAAATGAGAAGGTTAAGGTTCAGTGTGGTCAAAGTTTGTGAGATAGTCAGGGGAGCTGTCTGGGCAGAGCGGTGGGAGACAGCAATCATTTCCACAGCTTCAAGGGAATCTGGGATTTCAATGGGGGCACGATGTACACGTTAAACCATTCGTCAGTAAAATGGGCCGAAAGAGCACCTCTGTTCTGACTCCTTGGCTGTCCTTCAGTTCGAAGAAGTGTTTCTACACCCAAAACGTGGCAGAGGTTTCACACACTCACAGTAAAGTTAACGCATCCATCAATTGTTCATTTTAAATCTCAGGTCAATAACTTTGGTTAATCGGTGCGTGTGGAGTTAGGTCGCAGATCAATCATAACCTCGCCGATTGACTGAACCTTCTCAAAAAGGGGCTGAATGGCCACAATGATATACAGCACGGAAACACAGCCTACAGTCCAACTCGTCCATGCTGACCCAGATATCCCTAACCTAATCTAGTCCCATCTGCCAGCACGCGGCCCATATCCCTCCAACCCCTTCCTATCCCTGTCCCCATCCAGATGCCTTTTAAATGCTGTCATTGTACCAGCCCCCACCACTTCCTCTGGCAGCTCATTCCACACACGCACCACCCTCTGCGTGAAAATGTTCCCCCGAGCTCCCTTTTATATCTTTCCCCTCTCACCCTAAACCTATGCCTCTCTAGTTCTGAACTCCCTGACCCCAGGGAAAAGACTTTGCCTATTTGGGGCGGCACGGTAGCACAGTGGGTAGTACTGCTGCCTCACAGCGCTCGAGATCCGGGTTCAATTCCCGACTCAGGCGGCTGTCTGTGTGGAGCTTGCACATTCTCCCCGTGTCTGCGTGGGTTTCCTCCCACAATCATGCAGGTTAGGTGAATTGACCATGCTAAATTGCCCGTAGTGTGGGGTAAATGTAGGGAAATGGGTGGGTTGCGGGTCGGTGTGGACTTGTTGGGCCAAAGGGCCTGTTTCCACACTGTAACTAATCTAATCTACCCTATCCATGCCCCCTCATGATTTTATAAACCTCTTTTAGGTCACCTCTCAGCCTCCGACGCTCCAGGGAAAACAGCCCCAGCCTGTTCAGCCTCTCCCTGTAGCTCAAACCCTCCAACCCTGGCAACATCCTTGTAAATCTTTTCTGAACCCTTTCAAGTTTCGCAACATCTGTCCGAAAGGAAGGAGACCAGAATTGAACACTACAGTATTCCAAAAGCAGCCTAACCAATGTCATGTCCAGCTGTAACGTGACCTCTATGCACTGACCAGTAAAGGTTCCTATGCAACAGGCTGGAGAAATGGGCTGAATGGCCTCCTGCTGTTCCTGTGTGATAGGCTGGAGGAGGGGGCTAAATGGCCTCCTGCTGTTCCTGTGTGACAGGCTGGAGGGAGGGGAGGGGCTGAATGGCCTTCTGCTGTTCCTGTGTGACAGGCTAGAGGAGGGAGGGGCTGAATGGCCTCCTGCTGTTTCCGTGTGACAGGCTGGAGGAGGGGGCTAAATGGCCTCCTGCTGTTCCTGTGTGACAGGCTGGAGGGAGGGGAGGGGCTGAATGGCCTTCTGCTGTTCCTGTGTGACAGGCTAGAGGAGGGAGGGGCTGAATGGCCTCCTGCTGTTCCTGTGTGACAGGCTGGAGGAGGGGGGCTGAATGGCCTCCTGCTGTTCCCATGTGACAGGCTGGAGGAGGGAGGGGGGCGGAATGGCCTCCTGCTGTTCCTGTGTGACAGGCTGGAGGAGGGGGGGGCTGAATGGCCTCCTGTTGTTCCCGTGTGACAGGCTGGAGGAGGGAGGGGGGTGCGGAATGGCCTCCTGCTGTTCCCGTGTGACAGGCTGGAGGAGGGAGGGGCTGAATGGCCTTCTGCTGTTCCTGTGTGACAGGCTGGAGGAGGGAGGGGCTGAATGGCCTCCTGCTGTTACTGTGTGACAGGCTGGAGGAGGGGGGCTGAATGGCCTCCTGCTGTTCCCATGTGACAGGCTGGATGAGGGAGGGGGGGCGGAATGGCCTCCTGCTGTTCCTGTGTGACAGGCTGGAGGAGGGAGGGGCTGAACGGCCTCCTGCTGTTCCCATGTGACAGGCTGGAGGGAGGGAGGGGAGGGGCTGAATGGCCTCCTGCTGTTCCTGTGTGACAGGAGGGAGGGGAGGCTGAATGGCCTCCTGTGTGACAGGCTGGAGGAGGGAGGGGCTGAACGGGCTCCTGTGTGACAGGCTGGAGGAGGGGGGCTGAATGGCCTCCTGCTGTTCCTGTGTGACAGGCTGGAGGAGGGAGGGGGCTGAATGGCCTCCTGCCGTTCCTGTGTGACAGGCTGGAGGAGGGAGGGGCTGAATGGCCTCCTGCTGTTCCTGTGTGACTGGCTGGAGGAGGGAGGGGCTGAACGGCCTCCTGCTGCTCCTGTGTGACAGGCTGGAGGAGGGGGGCTGAATGGCCTCCTGCCGTTCCTGTGTGACAGGCTGGAGGAGGGAGGGGCTGAACGGGCTCCTGTGTGACAGGCTGGAGGAGGGGGGCTGAATGGCCTCCTGCTGTTCGTGTGTGACAGGCTGGAGGAGGGGGGCTGAATGGCCTCCTGCTGTTCCTGTGTGACAGGCTGGAGGAGGGGGGCTGAATGGCCTCCTGCTGTACTTGTGTGGAACATGGTCTGAAACTGCGAGAATGAAACACACAATTATTTACATGCTTTAAAAAGAAGGCACAATCCGAAAAAGAATCTCCAATGGAATGCCAGACTAACCCCAGGTGACAGTAAGTGCGGAGACAGTGAGCCTGTGAACAGTTTGAAGGGTGGGGGTTAAGGATGGACCCGATTAAAGATAAGTTCTGTTTCATCCGGCAAACCAGAAGTGTCCGCTCCAGACATTAACCACTCACCAAAGCAGAACACGTGGACATGCCAGAGAGAGATTCATGGACAGTGAGGCTGATTGGAAAGTGACCCTGACCGACCCTGGTTGATGTGTTGGCAGGGTTTCCCTTTCCCATCCTGCAGTCCACCCAGGGCTGCTGATGCTGGAAGTAGACGTGAAGTTGGAAAAGCACAGCAGGTCAGAGAGCATCCGAGGAGCGGGAAAAGTCACTGTCGGAGTGATTGGAGCTGAGGCCCATTAGCTCTGGCAGACAGCAGCTAGCGTGGGTCCTCTGTCCCCTTCTCTTTAAACCCGTGATGACATATCAATTTCTTACATAGCTGTATGTCGTCAAAACCATCAGATTTAAATTTCATAGGTTTTTGATATTTAAGTGCCTCGTTCAAACTGATCAGCTAAATTCAAAAGTCTGGGTTAAAAACTGCTGCTTGGCCTACTAACTGCAAGGCCTTTCCATACAAATGCT
This sequence comes from Chiloscyllium plagiosum, assembly GCF_037043375.1. Classification (NCBI taxonomy): domain Eukaryota; kingdom Metazoa; phylum Chordata; class Chondrichthyes; order Orectolobiformes; family Hemiscylliidae; genus Chiloscyllium; species Chiloscyllium plagiosum. The sequence goes on along the minus strand of NW_028270224.1, from coordinate 346,171 downwards.
TCGTTCAGACTCTTGATGGACTTGCACATTTTCAAGGTGCTCACAGACATCCATTTTAAATCTCCTAAGGACCGGGAGGAAAAAAAACCACCATCTTTTAAAGGGACCACACATTTTCCCCTTTTTTTTTACACACACACCACCAAATTCTAACTTCCTGCTCCCCCCCAATCTGCAATTACTCCACACAACCAAGCAGATACCACTGTCAATAATAGTCACCGAAAGTCCAGAGGAGATTGGAAGCACAATTGTCACCGGTGGCAAATCACTCAGAGAGACGATGGAGTGGATTGGACAGAGGAGTGAGTGAGAGAGTGCTGTTGGCTGATTTTGATGGAACAAGTCAAGGTTTATCACCTGCCCTGCGCCAAGCTTGAATGCAGTTCAGGTAGGTATCTGACTAGCTACCTGATGAAGGAGCAGCGCTCCAATAGCTAGTGCTTCCAACTAACCTGTTGGAGTATAACCTGGTGTGTGTTTTTTTTTTAAACAGTAACAGAGAAGTGTTTCGAGAGAGTAAGACTATCTCAAGATGTTAACACGAGAGAGCGGACATCTCAAGGAATGATGTGTTCCTAAGACGTGCTAATCGTTTTGTTTAAGAGAGTGGTTCTGAAAGGTTTAATGTTGGAGACAGCATTGAGTCCTGCCAAATCTTGTTCCTTCCCAGAAACACGTTTGACTCATTAAAAAAAGACATGATAAAACATTTCACCCTGGATATTGCAGAATTCCCAACAAAATTCAATGTGTCCCCCATTTAATACCCGCCACAATTCTGTGATTCCCCCCCCGCCCCACCTTCAAAGCCAACTTCTGAGATTATCAGGTCACGAATCCTCATAAGAATTGAAAGCATTTTCTCATTTGGCAGAGGAGTTGGTGAAGACGGAAAAGAATAAGTAAGCCAGAGAAAAAGGATCATAAGACATGCCAGAGGTATATAAAAATGAAATTATGAGCAGGGACAACCGTGGACCGTTTCCACACAGAGACGGGGAAGGAAGCAACACAAACTTTGTGTCCGTCTGCACAGAGCAAGGTACCGCAACCCCTCCCAGAAAGACGGGTGCGAATGAGGGACTGAAGGAAGTCAGTGAAAGTCAGAAATAAATGGGACTGAAAGTTGGTAAATTCCATATACGTGACAATCTGTAGCTGGAGACGGGGAGGAATTTCTTCTCTCTCCGAGGGGGAGGTGGGGGGGAAATCGAGGCTGGGTCATTAAAAATCTCTGTATTGCATATATTTAATCAGGATAGGGAGTCAAGGGTGACGGGGAGAATGCAGGAAAGTGGGAGATGAGGAGGGAATTGAATGCCGGGACGGATTCGATGGGCTGAATGACCATATTCTGCTCCCATCTTTGATGCTGAGCAAATCTGTGGAGTGTTTTGATTATGTATCTGACAAGAGTTGATCAGGAGGATCCAGTGGACGTGGTTTCTTTGCATTTTGGAGGAGGGGGGAGTGGCATGGGAAGATGAAAGATGAGGAATGAATGGGCCAGACTAAAGTTGGGGTACCACAAGGATCAGTGCTTGGGCCCCAGCATTTCACAGTTTTATTCTATCAATGATGCAGCATAATGTTCACATCATTTCAGACTGAACGAGGTGGGATTGGCACCAAAGATGACCCGGGGAGACTGACAGGTTCGTGACTGATTCTAACTTCAACTCAAAACAGCTTGCTCAGGAAGCACTGCATTGAGACATGCAAAGGGTCCCACCCAGGGACGAGAAAACACGAAACAGGGAAGCAGGGTCCCAGCGGAGAATATAAAATATTAAACAGGGACGGAGGGGATTAAGGAGGGTCTATTGTCCCTCTCCCTGTCTCCCTCTCTCACACACACTGTCCCTCTCTCTCCCACACTCACACTGTCCCTCTCTCTCTCTCACACACACACTGTCTCTCTCTCACTCACACACACTGTCCCTCTCTCTCCCACACTCACACTGTCCCTCTCTCTCTCTCACACACACACTGTCTCTCTCTCACACACACACTGTCCCTCTCTCTCACACACACTGTCCCTCTCTCTCTCACACACACTGTCCCTCTCTCTCTCACACACACACACACTGTCCCTCTCTCACACACACACACTGTCCCTCTCTCTCACACACACACTGTCTCTCTCTCTCTCTCTCTCACACACACACGCACTGTCTCTCTCTCTCACACACACACACTGTCCCTCTCTCTCACACACACACACACTGTCCCTCTCTCACACACACACACTGTCCCTCTCTCTCTCACACACACTGTCCCTCTCTCTCACACACACACACTGTCCCTCTCTCTCTCACACACACTGTCCCTCTCTCTCTCACACACACACTGTCCCTCTCTCTCTCACACACACTGTCTCTCTCTCTCACACACACACGCACTGTCTCTCTCTCTCACACACACACACTGTCCCTCTCTCTCACACACACACACACTGTCCCTCTCTCACACACACACACTGTCCCTCTCTCTCTCACACACACTGTCCCTCTCTCTCTCACACACACACTGTCCCTCTCTCTCTCACACACACTGTCTCTCTCTCTCACACACACACACACACACTGTCCCTCTCTCTCTCACACACACTGTCTCTCTCTCTCACACACACACACACTGTCCCTCTCTCTCACACACACACACTGTCCCTCTCTCTCTCTCACACACACTGTCCCTCTCTCTCTCACACACACACTGTCCCTCTCTCTCACACACACTGTCCCTCTCTCTCTCACACACACAATGTCCCTCTCTCTCTCACACACACTGTCCCTCTCTCTCTCACACACACTGTCTCTCTCTCTCTCTCTCTCTCACACACACACACACACTGTCTCTCTCTCTCACACACACACACACTGTCCCTCTCTCTCTCACACACACTGTCCCTCTCTCTCTCACACACACACTGTCCCTCTCTCTCTCACACACACTGTCCCTCTCTCTCTCACACACACTGTCTCTCTCTCTCTCACACACACACACACTGTCCCTCTCTCTCTCACACACACTGTCTCTCTCTCTCACACACACACACACTGTCCCTCTCTCTCACACACACACACTGTCCCTCTCTCTCTCTCACACACACTGTCCCTCTCTCTCTCTCACACACACACTGTCCCTCTCTCTCACACACACACACTGTCCCTCTCTCTCTCACACACACACTGTCCCTCTCTCTCTCACACACACACTGTCTCTCTCTCTCACACACACACACACTGTCCCTCTCTCTCTCACACACACTGTCTCTCTCACACACACACACACTGTCCCTCTCTCTCTCACACACACTGTCTCTCTCTCTCACACACACACACACTGTCCCTCTTTCTCACACACACACACTGTCCCTCTCTCACACACACACACACTGTCCCTCTCTCTCACACACACACACAGTCTCTCTCTCTCTCACACACACACACACTGTCCCTCTCTCTCTCACACACACTGTCTCACTCTCTCACACACACACACACACTGTCCCTCTCTCTCTCTCACACACACACACTGTCCCTCTCTCTCACACACACACACTGTCCCTCTCTCTCACACACACACACTGTCTCTCTCTCTCACACACACACACTGTCCCTCTCTCTCTCACACACACTGTCTCTCTCTCTCACACACACACACACTGTCCCTCTCTCTCTCACACACACTGTCTCTCTCACACACACACACACTGTCCCTCTCTCTCTCACACACACTGTCTCTCTCACACACACACACACTGTCCCTCTCTCTCTCACACACACTGTCTCTCTCTCTCACACACACACACACTGTCCCTCTTTCTCACACACACACACTGTCCCTCTCTCACACACACACACACTGTCCCTCTCTCTCACACACACACACTGTCTCTCTCTCTCTCACACACACACACACTGTCCCTCTCTCTCTCACACACACTGTCTCTCTCTCTCACACACACACACACACTGTCCCTCTCTCTCTCTCACACACACACACTGTCCCTCTCTCTCACACACACACACTGTCCCTCTCTCTCACACACACACACTGTCTCTCTCTCTCACACACACACACTGTCCCTCTCTCTCTCACACACACTGTCTCTCTCACACACACACACACTGTCCCTCTCTCTCTCACACACACTGTCTCTCTCTCTCACACACACACACACTGTCCCTCTTTCTCACACACACACACTGTCCCTCTCTCTCTCATACACACACACACTGTCCCTCTCTCTCACACACACACACACTGTCTCTCTCTCACACACACACACACTGTCCCTCTCTCTCTCACACACACTGTCTCTCTCTCTCTCACACACACACACACACTGTCCCTCTCTCTCTCTCACACACACACACTGTCCCTCTCTCTCACACACACACACTGTCCCTCTCTCTCACACACACACACACTGTCCCTCTCTCTCACACAGACACACACACTGTCCCTCTCTCTCTCACACACACACACTGGCCCTCTCTCTCTCACACACTGTCTCTCTCTCTCTCACACACACACACACTGTCCCTCTCTCTCTCACACACACTGTCTCTCTCTCTCACACACACACACACTGTCCCTCCCTCTCTCTCACACACACACACTGTCCCTCTCTCTCACACACACACACTGTCCCTCTCTCTCACACACACTGTCCCTCTCTCTCACACAGACACACACACTGTCCCTCTCTCTGACACACACACTGTCCCTCTCTCTCACACTGTCCCTCTCTCTCACACTGTCCCTCTCTCTCTCTCACACACACACTGTCCCTCTCTCTCACACACACACTGTCCCTCTCTCTCTCACACACACACACTGTCCCTCTCTCTCACACTGTCCCTCTCTCTCTCACACACACACTATCCCTCTCTCTCACACACACACTGTCCCTCTCTCTCACACTGTCCCTCTTTCTCTCTCTCACACACACTGTCCCTCTCTCTCTCACACACACACTGTCCCCCTCTCTCTCACACACACTGTCACTCTGTCTCTCACACACACACTGTCCCTCTCTCTCTCACACACACACACACTGTCCCTCTCTCTCACACAGACACACACACTGTCCCTCTCTCTCTCACATACACACTGTCCCTCTCTCTCACACACACACTGTCCCTCTCTCTCACACTGTCCCTCTCTCTCTCTCACACACACACTGTACCTCTCTCTCTCACACACACACTGTCCCCCTCTCTCTCACACACACTGTCACTCTGTCTCTCACACACAAACTGTCCCTCTCTCTCTCACACACACACACACTGTCCCTCTCTCTCACACAGACACACACACTGTCCCTCTCTCTCTCACATACACACTGTCCCTCTCTCTCACACACACACTGTCCCTCTCTCTCACACTGTCCCTCTCTCTCTCACACACACACTGTCCCTCTCACACACACACTGTCCCTCTCTCTCTCACACACACACACTGTCCCTCTCTCTCACACTGTCCCTCTCTCTCTCACACACACACTATCCCTCTCTCTCACACACACACACTGTCCCTCTCTCTCTCACACACACTGTCCCTCTCTCTCTCACACACACTGTCACTCTCTTTCTCACACACACACTGTCCCTCTCTCTCTCACACACACACTGTCCCTCTCTCTCTCACACACACACTGTCCCTCTCTCTCTCACACACACACTGTCCCTCTCTCTCTCACACACACTGTCACTCTCTCACACTCACACTGTCCCTCTCTCTCACACACACACACACTGTCCCTCTCTCACACAGACACTGTCCCTCTCTCTCACACACACTGTCCCTCCCTCTCTCTCACACACACTGTCCCTCTCTCTCTCACACACACACACTGTCCCTCTCTCTCACACACACACACACTGTCCCTCTCTCTCTCACACACACACACTGTCCCTCTCTCACACAGACACTGTCCCTCTCTCTCACACACACTGTCCCTCTCTCTCTCTCACACATACCTGACCCTCTCTCTCACACACACACTGTCCCTCTCTCTCACACACACACTGTCCCTCTCTCTCTCACACACACACTGTCCCTCTCTCTCACACACACTGTCCCTCTCTCTCTCTCACACACACACTGTCCCCCTCTCTCTCACACACACTGTCACTCTGTCTCTCACACACACACTGTCCCTCTCTCTCTCACACACACACACACACTGTCCCTCTCTCTCACACAGACACACACTGTCCCTCTCACACACAAACTGTCCCTCTCTCTCTCACGCACACACACTGTCCCTCTCTCTCACACTGTCCCTCTCTCTCTCACACACACAGTATCCCTCTCTCTCACACACACACACTGTCCCTCTCTCTCTCACACACACACTGTCCCTCTCTCTCTCACACACACACTGTCCCTCTCTCTCTCACACACACTGTCACTCTCTCACACTCACACTGTCCCTCTCTCTCACACACACACACACTGTCCCTCTCACACACAGACTGTCCCTCTCTCTCTCACGCACACACACTGTCCCTCTCTCTCACACTGTCCCTCTCTCTCTCACACACACAGTATCCCTCTCTCTCACACACACACACTGTCCCTCTCTCTCTCACACACACACTGTCCCTCTCTCTCTCACACACACACTGTCCCTCTCTCTCTCACACACACTGTCATTCTCTTTCTCACACACACACTGTCCCTCTCTCTCTCACACACACACTGTCCCTCTCTCTCTCACACACACACTGTCCCTCTCCCTCTCACACACACTGTCACTCTCTCACACTCACACTGTCCCTCTCTCTCACACACACACACACTGTCCCTCTCTCACACAGACACTGTCCCTCTCTCTCACACACACTGTCCCTCTCTCCCACACACACTGTCCCTCTCTCTCTCACACACACACACTGTCCCTCTCTCTCACACACACACACACTGTCCCTCTCTCTCTCACACACACACTGTCCCTCTCTCACACAGACACTGTCCCTCTCTCTCACACACACTGTCCCTCTCTCTCTCACACACATACCTGACCCTCTCTCTCACACACACACTGTCCCTCTCTCTCACACACACACACTGTCCCTCTCTCTCACACACACACACTGTCCCTCTCTCTCTCACACACACTGTCCCTCTCTCTCTCTCACACACACTGTCCCTCTCTCTCACACACACACACACACTGTCCCTCTCTCACACAGACACTGTCCCTCTCTCACACACACACTGTCCCTCTCTCTCTCACACACACACTGTCCCTCTCTCTCACACACACACACTGTCCCTCTCACTCTCACACACACTGTCCCTCTCTCTCTCACACACACACTGTCCCTCTCTCTCACACACACACCGTCCCTCTCTCTCACACACACTGTCCCTCTCTCTCTCACACACACACACACTGTCCCTCTCTCTCACACACACACACTGTCCCTCTCTCTCTCACACACTGTCCCTCTCTCTCTCACAAACACACACACTGTCCCTCTCTCTCTCTCACAAACACACACACTGTCCCTCTCTCTCCCTGTCACACACACTGTCCCTCTCTCTCTCTCACACACACACACTGTCCCTCTCTCTCTCACACACACACACACTGTCCCTCTCTCTCTCACACACACACACTGTCCCTCTCTCTACACACACACACTGTCCCTCTCTCTCCCTGTCACACACACTGTCCCTCTCTCTCTCTCACACACACACTGTCCCTCTCTCTCTCTCACACACACACTGTCCCTCTCTCTCTCACACACACTGTCACTCTCTCACACTCACACTGTCCCTCTCTCTCACACACACACACACTGTCCCTCTCTCACACAGACACTGTCCCTCTCTCTCACACACACTGTCCCTCTCTCTCACACACACTGTCCCTCTCTCTCACACACACTGTCCCTCTCTCTCTCACACACACACACTGTCCCTCTCTCTCACACACACACACACTGTCCCTCTCTCTCTCACACACACACTGTCCCTCTCTCACACAGACACTGTCCCTCTCTCTCACACACACTGTCCCTCTCTCTCTCTCTCACACATACCTGACCCTCTCTCTCACACACACACTGTCCATCTCTCTCACACACACACACACACTGTCCCTCTCTCTCACACACACACACTGTCCCTCTCTCTCACACACACACTGTCCCTCTCTCTCTCACACACACACACACTGTCCCTCTCTCACACAGACACTGTCCCTCTCTCACACACACACTGTCCCTCTCTCTCTCACAAACACACACACTGTCCCTCTCTCTCTCTCACAAACACACACACTGTCCCTCTCTCTCCCTGTCACACACACTGTCCCTCTCTCTCTCACACACTGTCCCTCTCTCTCTCACAAACACACACACTGTCCCTCTCTCTCTCTCACAAACACACACACTGTCCCTCTCTCTCCCTGTCACACACACTGTCCCTCTCTCTCTCACACACACACACTGTCCCTCTCTCTCTCACACACACACACACTGTCCCTCTCTCTCTCTCACACACACACACTATCCCTCTCTCTACACACACACACTGTCCCTCTCTCTCACACACACACTGTCCCTCTCTCTCTCACACACACACTGTCCCTCTCTCTCTCACACACACACACTGTCCCTCTCTCTACACACACACACTGTCCCTCTCTCTCTCAGACACACTGTCCCTCTCTCTCTCACACACACACTGTCCCTCTCTCTCTCACACACACACTGTCCCTCTCTCTCTCACACACACACATACTGTCCCTCTCTCTCTCACACACACACAGTCCCTCTCTCCCTCACACACACACACTGTCCCTCTCTCACAAACACTTTCCCTCTCTCTCACACACACACACTGTCCCCCTCTCACACACACACTGTCCCTCTCTCTTACACACACACACTGTCCCTCTCTCTCTCTCTCTCACATAAACACTGTCCCTCTCTCTCACACACACACTGTCCCTCTCTCTCTCATACACACACTGTCTCTCTCTCACACACTGTCCCTCTCTCTCTCACATACACTCTGTCTCTCTCTCTCTCTCACACAGACACTGTCCCTCTCTCTCACACACACACTGTCCCTCTCTCTCTCACACACACACTGTCCCTCTCTCGCACACACACACACACACTGTCCCTCTCTGTCACACACACACACTGTCCCTCTCTCTCACACACACACACTGTCCCTCTCTCTCTCACACACACACTGTCCCTCTCTCACACACACACACACACTGTCCCTCTCTCTCTCTCTCACACACACACTGTCCCTCTCTCTCTCACACACACACTGTCCTCTCTCTCACACACACACTGTCCCTCTCTCACATACACACACTGTCCCTCTCTCTCACACAAACACACTGTCCCACTCTCTCTCACACACACACTGTCCCTCTCTTTCTCACACACACACACACACTGTCCCTCTCTCTCTCACACACACACACTGTCCCTCTCTCTCTCACACACACACACACACAGTCTCTCTCTCTCTCACACACACACTGTCCTTCTCTCTCTCACACACACACTGTCACTCTCTCTCTCACACACACACACACTGTCCCTCTCTCTCTCTCACACACACACACACACAGTCACTCTCTCTCTCACACACACACACTGTCCTCTCTCTCACACACACACTGTCCCTCTCTCTCTCACACACACACTGTCCCTCTCTCTCTCACACACACTGTCACTCTCTCTCTCACACACACTGTCACTCTCTCTCACACACACACACACTGTCCCTCTCTCTCTCACACACACAATGTCCCTCTCTCTCTCTCACACACACACACACTGTCCCTCTCTCTCACACAGACACACACACTTTCCCTCTCTCTCTCACATACACACTGTCCCTCTCTCTCTCTCACACACACTGTCCCTCTCTCTCTCACACACACACACTGTCCCTCTCTCTCTCACATACACACTGTCCCTCTCTCTCACACACACACACTGTCTCTCTCTCTCTCACACACACACTGTCCCTCTCTCTCTCACACACACACACACACTGTCCCTCTCTCTCACACAGACACACACACTGTCCCTCTCTCTCTCACATACACACTGTCCCTCTCTCTCACACACACACTGTCCCTCTCTCTCACACTGTCCCTCTCTCTCTCACACACACTGTCCCTCTCTCTCACACACACACTGTCCCTCTCTCTCTCTCACACACACACTGTCCCTCTCTCTCACACTGCCCCTCTCTCTCTCACACACACACTATCCCTCTCTCTCTCTCACACACACTGTCCCTCTCTCTCTCTCACACACACTGTCCCTCTCTCTCTCACACACACTGTCACTCTCTCTCTCACACACACACTGTCCCTCTCTCTCTCACACACACACTGTCCCTCTCTCTCTCTCACACACACTGTCCCCTCTCTCTCTCACACACACTGTCACTCTCTCTCACAGAAACACTGTCCCTCTCTCTCTCACACACACACTGTCCCTCTCTCTCTCACACACACACACTGTCCCTCTCTCTCTCACACACACACACTGTCCCTCTCTCACACAGACACTGTCCCTCTCTCTCACACACACTGTCCCTCTCTCTCTCACACAGACACTGTCCCTCTCTCTCTCTCACACATACCTGACCCTCTCTCTCTCACACACACACTGTCCCTCTCTCTCACACACACACACACACACTGTCCCTCTCTCTCTCACACACACTGTCCCTCTCTCTCACACACACACTGTCCCTCTCTCTCACACACACACACACTGTCCCTCTCTCACACAGACACTGTCCCTCTCTCTCACACACACTGTCCCTCTCTCTCTCACACACACACTGTCCCTCTCTCTCTCACACACACACTGTCCCTCTCACTCTCACACACACTGTCCCTCTCTCTCTCACACACACACACCGTCCCTCTCTCTCACACACACTGTCCCTCTCTCTCTCACACACACACTCACTGTCCCTCTCTCTCACACACACACACTGTCCCTCTCTCTCTGACACACTGTCCCTCTCTCTCTCACAAACACACACACTGTCCCTCTCTCTCCCTGTCACACACACTGTCCCTCTCTCTCTCACACACACACACTGTCCCTCTCTCTCTCACACACACACACACACTGTCGCTCTCTCTCTCACACACACACTGTCCCTCTCTCTCTCAGACACACTGTCCCTCTCTCTCTCACACACACACTGTCCCTCTCTCTCTCACACACACACTGTCCCTCTCTCTCTCACACACACACTGTCCCTCTCTCTCTCAGACACACTGTCCCTCTCTCTCTCAGACACACTGTCCCTCTCTCTCTCACACACACACTGTCCCTCTCTCTCTCACACACACACTGTCCCTCTCTCTCTCACACACACACTGTCCCTCTCTCTCACACACACACACTGTCCCTCTCTCTCGCACACACACAGTCCCTCTCTCTCGCACACACACAGTCCCTCTCTCTCTCACACACACACACACAGTCCCTCTCTCTCTCACACACACACACACACACACACTGTCCCTCCCTCCCTCTCACACACACACAGTTCCTCTCTCTCACACACACACACACACACATACTGTCCCTCTCTCTCTCACACACACACACACAGTCTCTCTCTCTCTCACACACACACTGTCCTTCTCTCTCTCACACACACACTGTCCCTCTCTCTCTCACACACACACACACTGTCCCTCTCTCTCTCTCACACACACACACACACTGTCCCTCTCTCTCTCACACACACACTGTCCCTCTCTCTCTCACACACAAACTGTCCCTCTCTCTCTCACACACACTGTCACTCTCTCTCTCACACACACTGTCACTCTCTCTCACACACACACACTGTCCCTCTCTCTCTCACACACACACTGTCCCTCTCTCTCTCTCACACACACACACACTGTCCCTCTCTCTCACACAGACACACACACTGTCCCTCTCTCTCTCACATACACACTGTCCCTCTCTCTCTCTCACACACACTGTCCCTCTCTCTCTCACACACACTGTCACTCTCTCTCACACAGACACACACACTGTCCCTCTCTCTCTCTCACACACACACACTGTCCCTCTCTCTCACACACACACACACTGTCCCTCTCTCTCACACAGACACACACACTGTCCCTCTCTCTCTCACACACACACACTGTCCCTCTCTCTCTCACACACACTGTCTCTCTCTCTCTCTCACACACTGTCCCGCTCTCTCACACACACACTGTCCCTCTCTCTCACACAGACACACACACTGTCCCTCTCTCTCTCACACACACACACTGTCCCTCTCACTCTCACACACACTGTCCCTCTCTCTCTCACACACACACACACCGTCCCTCTCTCTCACACACACTGTCCCTCTCTCTCTCACACACACACTCACTGTCCCTCTCTCTCACACACACACACTGTCCCTCTCTCTCTCACACACTGTCCCTCTCTCTCTCACAAACACACACACTGTCCCTCTCTCTCCCTGTCACACACACTGTCCCTCTCTCTCTCACACACACACTGTCCCTCTCTCTCACACACACTGTCCCTCTCTCTCTCACACACACTGTCACTCTCTCTCACACACACACACTGTCCCTCTCTCTCTCACACACACACTGTCCCTCTCTCTCTCACACACACACACACACTGTCCCTCTCTCTCACACAGACACACACACTCTCTCTCTCACACACACACTGTCCCTCTCTCTCACACACACACTGTCCCTCTCTCTCACACTGTCCCTCTCTCTCTCACACACACTGTCCCTCTCTCTCACACACACACTGTCCCTCTCTCTCTCTCACACACACACTGTCCCTCTCTCTCACACTGTCCCTCTCTCTCTCACACACACACTGTCCCTCTCTCTCTCACACACACACACTGTCCCTCTCTCTCTCACACACACACACTGTCCCTCTCTCTACACACACACACTGTCCCTCTCTCTCCCTGTCACACACACTGTCCCTCTCTCTCTCTCACACACACACTGTCCCTCTCTCTCTCACACACACACTGTCCCTCTCTCTCTCACACACACTGTCACTCTCTCACACTCACACTGTCCTTCTCTCTCACACGCACACACACTGTCCCTCTCTCACACAGACACTGTCCCTCTCTCTCACACACACTGTCCCTCTCTCTCACACACACTGTCCCTCTCTCTCTCACACACACACACTGTCCCTCTCTCTCACACACACACACACTGTCCCTCTCTCTCTCACACACACACACTGTCCCTCTCTCACACAGACACTGTCCCTCTCTCTCACACACACTGTCCCTCTCTCTCTCTCACACATACCTGACCCTCTCTCTCACACACACACTGTCCCTCTCTCTCACACACACACACACACTGTCCCTCTCTCTCACACACACACACTGTCCCTCTCTCTCACGCACACACTGTCCCTCTCTCTCTCTCACACACACACTGTCCCTCTCTCTCTCACACACACACACACTGTCCCTCTCTCACACAGACACTGTCCCTCTCTCACACACACACTGTCCCTCTCTCTCTCACACACACTGTCCCTCTCTCTCACACACACACTGTCCCTCTCTCTCACACACACACACACTGTCCCTCTCTCACACAGACACTGTCCCTCTCTCTCACACACACTGTCCCTCTCTCTCTCACACACACACTGTCCCTCTCTCTCTCACACACACACTGTCCCTCTCACTCTCACACACACTGTCCCTCTCTCTCTCACACACACACACACCGTCCCTCTCTCTCACACACACTGTCCCTCTCTCTCTCACACACACACTCACTGTCCCTCTCTCTCACACACACACACAGTCCCTCTCTCTCTCACACACTGTCCCTCTCTCTCTCACAAACACACACACTGTCCCTCTCTCTCCCTGTCACACACACTGTCCCTCTCTCTCTCACACACACACACTGTCCCTCTCTCTCTCACACACACACACACTGTCGCTCTCTCTCTCACACACACACTGTCCCTCTCTCTCTCAGACACACTGTCCCTCTCTCTCTCACACACACACTGTCCCTCTCTCTCTCACACGCACACACTGTCCCTCTCTCTCACACGCACACACTGTCCCTCTCTCTCACACACACACACTGTCCCTCTCTCTCACACACACACAGTCCCTCTCTCTCTCACACACACACACAGTCCCTCTCTCTCACACACACACACTGTCCCTCCCTCCCTCTCACACACACACAGTTCCTCTCTCTCACACACACACACACACATACTGTCCCTCTCTCTCTCACACACACACACACAGTTCCTCTCTCTCACACACACACACACACACACTGTCCCTCTCTCTCTCTCACACACACACACTGTCCCTCTCTCTCTCTCACACACACACACACTGTCCCTCTCTCTCTCACACACACACACTGTCCTTCTCTCTCTCACACACACACTGTCGCTCTCTCTCTCACACACAAACTGTCCCTCTCTCTCTCACACACACTGTCACTCTCTCTCTCACACACACTGTCACTCTCTCTCACACACACACACACTGTCCCTCTCTCTCTCACACACACACTGTCCCTCTCTCTCTCTCACACACACACACACTGTCCCTCTCTCTCACACAGACACACACACTGTCCCTCTCTCTCTCACATACACACTGTCCCTCTCTCTCTCTCACACACACTGTCCCTCTCTCTCTCACACACACTGTCACTCTCTCTCACACAGACACACACACTGTCCCTCTCTCTCTCTCACACACACACACTGTCCCTCTCTCTCACACACACACACTGTCCCTCTCTCTCACACACACACACTGTCCCTCTCTCTCACACACACACACTGTCCCTCTCTCTCACACAGACACACACACTGTCCCTCTCTCTCTCACACACACACACTGTCCCTCTCTCTCTCACACACACTGTCTCTCTCTCTCTCACACACACACACACTGTCCCTCTCTCTCACACAGACACACACACTGTCCCTCTCTCTCTCACACACACACACTGTCCCTCTCACTCTCACACACACTGTCCCTCTCTCTCTCACACACACACACACCGTCCCTCTCTCTCACACACACTGTCCCTCTCTCTCTCACACACACACTCACTGTCCCTCTCTCTCACACACACACACACTGTCCCTCTCTCTCTCACACACTGTCCCTCTCTCTCTCACAAACACACACACTGTCCCTCTCTCTCCCTGTCACACACACTGTCCCTCTCTCTCTCACACACACACTGTCCCTCTCTCTCACACACACTGTCCCTCTCTCTCTCTCACACACTGTCACTCTCTCTCACACACACACACTGTCCCTCTCTCTCTCACACACACACTGTCCCTCTCTCTCTCACACACACACTGTCCCTCTCTCTCTCACACACACACACACACTGTCCCTCTCTCTCACACAGAGACACACACTGTCCCTCTCTCTCTCACATACACACTGTCCCTCTCTCTCACACACACACTGTCCCTCTCTCTCACACTGTCCCTCTCTCTCTCACACACTGTCCCTCTCTCTCACACACACACTGTCCCTCTCTCTCTCTCACACACACACTGTCCCTCTCTCTCACACTGTCCCTCTCTCTCTCACACACACACTGTCCCTCTCTCTCTCTCACACACACACTGTCCCTCTCTCTCTCACACACACACACTGTCCCTCTCTCTACACACACACACTGTCCCTCTCTCTCCCTGTCACACACACTGTCCCTCTCTCTCTCTCACACACACACACTGTCCCTCTCTCTCTCACACACACACTGTCCCTCTCTCTCTCACACACACTGTCACTCTCTCACACTCACACTGTCCCTCTCTCTCACACACACACACACACTGTCCCTCTCTCACACAGACACTGTCCCTCTCTCTCACACACACTGTCCCTCTCTCTCACACACACTGTCCCTCTCTCTCTCACACACACACACTGTCCCTCTCTCTCACACACACACACACTGTCCCTCTCTCTCTCACACACACACACTGTCCCTCTCTCACACAGACACTGTCCCTCTCTCTCACACACACTGTCCCTCTCTCTCTCTCACACATACCTGACCCTCTCTCTCACACACACACTGTCCCTCTCTCTCACACACACACACACACTGTCCCTCTCTCTCACACACACACACTGTCCCTCTCTCTCTCTCACACACACACTGTCCCCCTCTCTCTCACACACACACACACTGTCCCTCTCTCACACAGACACTGTCCCTCTCTCACACACACACTGTCCCTCTCTCTCTCACACACACACTGTCCCTCTCTCTCACACACACACACTGTCCCTCTCACTCTCACACACACTGTCCCTCTCTCTCTCACACACACACTGTCCCTCTCTCTCACACACACACACCGTCCCTCTCTCTCACACACACTGTCCCTCTCTCTCTCACACACACACACACACTGTCCCTCTCTCTCACACACACACACTGTCCCTCTCTCTCTCACACACTGTCCCTCTCTCTCTCACAAACACACACACTGTCCCTCTCTCTCTCTCACAAACACACACACTGTCCCTCTCTCTCCCTGTCACACACACTGTCCCTCTCTCTCTCACACACACACACTGTCCCTCTCTCACACACACACACACACTGTCCCTCTCTCTCTCACACACACACACACACTGTCCCTCTCTCTACACACACACACTGTCCCTCTCTCTCTCACACACACTGTCCCTCTCTCTCTCACACACACACTGTCCCTCTCTCTCTCACACACACACACTGTCCCTCTCTCTACACACACACACTGTCCCTCTCTCTCTCAGACACACTGTCCCTCTCTCTCTCACACACACACTGTCCCTCTCTCTCTCACACACACACACTGTCCCTCTCTCTCTCTCACACACACATACTGTCCCTCTCTCTCACACACACACACAGTCCCTCTCTCTCTCTCACACACACACTGTCCCTCTCTCACAAACACTTTCCCTCTCTCTCACACACACACACTGTCCCCCTCTCACACACACACTGTCCCTCTCTCTTACACACACACACTGTCCCTCTCTCTCTCTCTCACATACACACTGTCCCTCTCTCTCACACACACACTGTCCCTCTCTCTCTCATACACACACTGTCTCTCTCTCACACACTGTCCCTCTCTCTCTCACATACACTCTGTCTCTCTCTCTCTCTCTCACACAGACACTGTCCCTCTCTCTCACACACACACTGTCCCTCTCTCTCTCACACACACACTGTCCCTCTCTCGCACACACACACTGTCCCTCTCTGTCACACACACACACTGTCCCTCTCTCTCTCACATGCACACTGTCCCTCCCGCTCACACACACACTGTCCCTCTCTCTCTCACACACACACTGTCCCTCTCTCACACACACACACACACTGTCCCTCTCTCTCTCACACACACACACACACTGTCACTCTCTCTCTCACACACACACACTGTCCTCTCTCTCACACACACACTGTCCCTCTCTCTCTCACACACACACTGTCCCTCTCTCTCTCACACACACTGTCACTCTCTCTCTCACACACACTGTCACTCTCTCTCACACACACACTGTCCCTCTCTCTCTCACACACACACTGTCCCTCTCTCGCACACACACACTGTCCCTCTCTGTCACACACACACACTGTCCCTCTCTCTCTCACATGCACACTGTCCCTCCCGCTCACACACACACTGTCCCTCTCTCTCTCACACACACACTGTCCCTCTCTCACACACACACACACACTGTCCCTCTCTCTCTCACACACACACACACACTGTCCCTCTCTCACACACACACACACTGTCTGTCTCACACGCACACTGTCTGTCTCTCACACACACACTGTCCCTCTCTCTCACACACACTCTCCCTCTCTCTCTCACACACACACTGTCCCTCTCTCTCTCACACACACACTGTCCTCTCTCTCACACACACACTGTCCCTCTCTCACATACACACACTGTCCCTCTCTCTCACACAAACACACTGTCCCACTCTCTCTCACACACACACTGTCCCTCTCTCTCTCACACACACACACACACTGTCCCTCTCTCTCTCACACACACACACACTGTCCCTCTCTCTCTCACACACACACACACACAGTCTCTCTCTCTCTCACACACACACTGTCCTCTCTCTCACACACACACTGTCCCTCTCTCACATACACACACTGTCCCTCTCTCGCACACACACACTGTCCCTCTCTGTCACACACACACACTGTCCCTCTCTCTCTCACATGCACACTGTCCCTCCCGCTCACACACACACTGTCCCTCTCTCTCTCACACACACACTGTCCCTCTCTCACACACACACACACACTGTCCCTCTCTCTCTCACACACACACACACACTGTCACTCTCTCTCTCACACACACACACTGTCCTCTCTCTCACACACACACTGTCCCTCTCTCTCTCACACACACACTGTCCCTCTCTCTCTCACACACACTGTCACTCTCTCTCTCACACACACTGTCACTCTCTCTCACACACACACACACTGTCCCTCTCTCTCTCACACACACAATGTCCCTCTCTCTCTCTCACACACACAGACACTGTCCCTCTCTCTCTCTCACATACACACTGTCCCTCTCTCTCTCTCACACACACTGTCCCTCTCTCTCTCGCACACACACTGTCCCTCTCTCTCACACAGACACACACACTGTCCCTCTCTCTCTCACATACACACTGTCCCTCTCTCTCTCTCACACACACTGTCCCTCTCTCTCTCACACACACTGTCACTCTCTCTCACACACACACACACACTGTCCCTCTCTCTCACACAGACACACACACTGTCCCTCTCTCTCTCACATACACACTGTCCCTCTCTCTCACACACACACTGTCCCTCTCTCTCACACTGTCCCTCTCTCTCTCACACACACTGTCCCTCTCTCTCACACACACACTGTCCCTCTCTCTCTCTCACACACACACTGTCCCTCTCTCTCACACTGTCCCTCTCTCTCTCACACACACACTATCCCTCTCTCTCTCTCACACACACTGTCCCTCTCTCTCTCTCACACACACTGTCCCTCTCTCTCTCACACACACTGTCACTCTCTCTCTCACACACACACTGTCCCTCTCTCTCTCACACACACACTGTCCCTCTCTCTCTCACACACACACTGTCCCTCTCTCTCTCACACACACACTGTCCCCTCTCTCTCTCACACACACTGTCACTCTCTCTCACACAAACACTGTCCCTCTCTCTCTCACACACACACTGTCCCCCTCTCTCTCACACACACACACTGTCCCTCTCTCTCTCACACACACACACTGTCCCTCTCTCTCTCACACACACACACTGTCCCTCTCTCACACAGACACTGTCCCTCTCTCTCACACACACTGTCCCTCTCTCTCTCACACAGACACTGTCCCTCTCTCTATCTCACACATACCTGACCCTCTCTCTCTCACACACACACTGTCCCTATCTCTAACACACACACACACACACTGTCCCTCTCTCTCTCACACACACTGTCCCTCTCTCTCACACACACACTGTCGCTCTCTCTCACACACACACACACTGTCCCTCTCTCACACAGACACTGTCCCTCTCTCTCACACACACTGTCCCTCTCTCTCTCACACAGACACTGTCCCTCTCTCTATCTCACACATACCTGACCCTCTCTCTCTCACACACACACTGTCCCTATCTCTAACACACACACACACACACTGTCCCTCTCTCTCTCACACACACTGTCCCTCTCTCTCACACACACACTGTCGCTCTCTCTCACACACACACACACTGTCCCTCTCTCACACAGACACTGTCCCTCTCTCTTACACACACTGTCCCTCTCTCTCTCACACACACACTGTCCCTCTCTCTCTCACACACACACTGTCCCTCTCACTCTCACACACACTGTCCCTCTCACTCTCACACACACTGTCCCTCTCTCTCTCACACACACACACACCGTCCCTCTCTCTCACACACACTGTCCCTCTCTCTCTCACACACACACTCACTGTCCCTCTCTCTCACACACACACACTGTCCCTCTCTCTCTCACACACTGTCCCTCTCTCTCTCACACACACACACACTGTCCCTCTCTCTCTCAGACACACTGTCCCTCTCTCTCTCACACACACACTGTCCCTCTCTCTCTCAGACACACTGTCCCTCTCTCTCTCACACACACACTGTCCCTCTCTCTCTCACACGCACACACTGTCCCTCTCTCTCACACACACACACTGTCCCTCTCTCTCACACACACACAGTCCCTCTCTCTCTCTCGCACACACACACACTCCCTCTCTCTCTCACACACACACACACACTGTCCCTCCCTCCCTCTCACACACACACAGTCCCTCTCTCTCACACACACACACACACATACTGTCCCTCTCTCTCTCACACACACACACACACAGTCTCTCTCTCTCTCACACACACACTGTCCTTCTCTCTCTCACACACACACTGTCCCTCTCTCTCTCACACACACACACACTGTCCCTCTCTCTCTCTCACACACACACACACACTGTCCCTCTCTCTCTCACACACACACACTGTCCTTCTCTCTCTCACACACACACTGTCCCTCTCTCTCTCACACACAAACTGTCCCTCTCTCTCTCACACACACACACACACTGTCCCTCTCTCTCTCACACACACACACTGTCCCTCTCTCTCTCACACACACACACACACAGTCTCTCTCTCTCTCACACACACACTGTCCTTCTCTCTCTCACACACACACTGTCACTCTCTCTCTCACACACACACACACAGTCCCTCTCTCTCTCACACACACACACACACACACTGTCCCTCTCTCTCTCACACACACACACTGTCCTCTCTCTCACACACACACTGTCCCTCTCTCTCTCACACACACACTGTCCCTCTCTCTCTCACACACACTGTCACTCTCTCTCTCACACACACTGTCACTCTCTCTCACACACACACACACTGTCCCTCTCTCTCTCACACACACAATGTCCCTCTCTCTCTCTCACACACACAGACACTGTCCCTCTCTCTCTCTCACATACACACTGTCCCTCTCTCTCTCTCACACACACTGTCCCTCTCTCTCTCGCACACACACTGTCCCTCTCTCTCACACAGACACACACACTGTCCCTCTCTCTCTCACATACACACTGTCCCTCTCTCTCTCTCACACACACTGTCCCTCTCTCTCTCACACACACACACACTGTCCCTCTCTCTCACACAGACACACACACTGTCCCTCTCTCTCTCACATACACACTGTCCCTCTCTCTCACACACACACTGTCCCTCTCTCTCACACACACACTGTCCCTCTCTCTCTCTCACACACACACTGTCCCTCTCTCTCACACACACACTGTCCCTCTCTCTCTCACACACACACTATCCCTCTCTCTCTCTCACACACACTGTCCCTCTCTCTCTCTCACACACACTGTCCCTCTCTCTCTCACACACACTGTCACTCTCTCTCTCACACACACACTGTCCCTCTCTCTCTCACACACACACTGTCCCTCTCTCTCTCACACACACACTGTCCCTCTCTCTCTCTCACACACACTGTCCCCTCTCTCTCTCACACACACTGTCACTCTCTCTCACACAAACACTGTCCCTCTCTCTCTCACACACACACTGTCCCTCTCTCTCTCACACACACACACTGTCCCTCTCTCTCTCACACACACACACTGTCCCTCCCTCACACAGACACTGTCCCTCTCTCTCACACACACTGTCCCTCTCTCTCTCACACAGACACTGTCCCTCTCTCTATCTCACACATACCTGACCCTCTCTCTCTCACACACACACTGTCCCTATCTCTAACACACACACACACACACTGTCCCTCTCTCTCTCACACACACTGTCCCTCTCTCTCACACACACACTGTCGCTCTCTCTCACACACACACACACTGTCCCTCTCTCACACAGACACTGTCCCTCTCTCTCACACACACTGTCCCTCTCTCTCTCACACACACACTGTCCCTCTCTCTCTCACACACACACTGTCCCTCTCACTCTCACACACACTGTCCCTCTCTCTCTCACACACACACACACCGTCCCTCTCTCTCACACACACTGTCCCTCTCTCTCTCACACACACACTCACTGTCCCTCTCTCTCACACACACACACTGTCCCTCTCTCTCTCACACACTGTCCCTCTCTCTCTCACACACACATACACTGTCGCTCTCTCTCTCACACACACACTGTCCCTCTCTCTCTCAGACACACTGTCCCTCTCTCTCTCACACACACACTGTCCCTCTCTCTCTCAGACACACTGTCCCTCTCTCTCTCACACACACACTGTCCCTCTCTCTCTCACACGCACACACTGTCCCTCTCTCTCACACACACACACTGTCCCTCTCTCTCACACACACACAGTCCCTCTCTCTCTCTCGCACACACACACACTCCCTCTCTCTCTCACACACACACACACACTGTCCCTCCCTCCCTCTCACACACACACAGTCCCTCTCTCTCACACACACACACACACATACTGTCCCTCTCTCTCTCACACACACACACACACAGTCTCTCTCTCTCTCACACACACACTGTCCTTCTCTCTCTCACACACACACTGTCCCTCTCTCTCTCACACACACACACACTGTCCCTCTCTCTCTCTCACACACACACACACACACTGTCCCTCTCTCTCTCACACACACACACTGTCCTTCTCTCTCTCACACACACTGTCCCTCTCTCTCTCACACACAAACTGTCCCTCTCTCTCTCACACACACTGTCACTCTCTCTCTCACACACACTGTCACTCTCTCTCACACACACACACACTGTCCCTCTCTCTCTCACACACACACTGTCCCTCTCTCTCTCTCACACACACACACACTGTCCCTCTCTCTCACACAGACACACACACTGTCCCTCTCTCTCTCACATACACACTGTCCCTCTCTCTCTCTCACACACAATGTCCCTCTCTCTCTCACACACACTGTCACTCTCTCTCACACAGACACACACACTGTCCCTCCCTCCCTCTCACACACACACAGTCCCTCTCTCTCACACACACACGCACACATACTGTCCCTCTCTCTCTCACACACACACACACACAGTCTCTCTCTCTCTCACACACACACTGTCCTTCTCTCTCTCACACACACACTGTCCCTCTCTCTCTCACACACACACACACTGTCCCTCTCTCTCTCTCACACACACACACACACTGTCCCTCTCTCTCTCACACACACACACTGTCCTTCTCTCTCTCACACACACTGTCCCTCTCTCTCTCACACACAAACTGTCCCTCTCTCTCTCACACACACTGTCACTCTCTCTCTCACACACACTGTCACTCTCTCTCTCTCACACACACACACACTGTCCCTCTCTCTCACACAGACACACACACTGTCCCTCTCTCTCTCACATACACACTGTCCCTCTCTCTCTCTCACACACACTGTCCCTCTCTCTCTCACACACACTGTCACTCTCTCTCACACAGACACACACACTGTCCCTCTCTCTCTCTCACACACTCACTGTCCCTCTCTCTCTCACACACACACTGTCCCTCTCTCTCACACACACACACACTGTCCCTCTCTCTCACACAGACACACACACTGTCCCTCTCTCTCTCACACACACACACTGTCCCTCTCTCTCTCACACACACTGTCTCTCTCTCTCTCACACACACACACACAGTCCCTCTCTCTCTCTCACACACACACACACTGTCCCTCTCTCTCTCTCACAAACACACACACTGTCCCTCTCTCTCCCTGTCACACACACTCTCCCTCTCTCTCTCACACACACACTGTCCCTCTCTCTCTCTCACACACACACACACTGTCCCTCTCTCTCACACAGACACACACACTGTCCCTCTCTCTCTCACATACACACTGTCCCTCTCTCTCTCTCACACACACTGTCCCTCTCTCTCTCACACACACTGTCACTCTCTCTCACACAGACACACACACTGTCCCTCTCTCTCTCTCACACACTCACTGTCCCTCTCTCTCTCACACACACACTGTCCCTCTCTCTCACACACACACACACTGTCCCTCTCTCTCACACAGACACACACACTGTCCCTCTCTCTCTCACACACACACACTGTCCCTCTCTCTCTCACACACACTGTCTCTCTCTCTCTCACACACACACACACAGTCCCTCTCTCTCACACAGACACACACACTGTCCCTCTCTCTCTCACACACACACACTGTCCCTCTCACTCTCACACACACTGTCCCTCTCTCTCTCACACACACACACACCGTCCCTCTCTCTCACACACACTGTCCCTCTCTCTCTCACACACACACTCACTGTCCCTCTCTCTCACACACACACACTGTCCCTCTCTCTCTCACACACTGTCCCTCTCTCTCTCACACACACACACTGTCCCTCTCACTCTCACACACACTGTCCCTCTCTCTCTCACACACACACACACCGTCCCTCTCTCTCACACACACTGTCCCTCTCTCTCTCACACACACACACTCACTGTCCCTCTCTCTCACACACACACACTGTCCCTCTCTCTCTCACACACTGTCCCTCTCTCTCTCACAAACACACACACTGTCCCTCTCTCTCTCACACACACACTGTCCCTCTCTCTCACACACACTGTCCCTCTCTCTCTCACACACACTGTCACTCTCTCTCACACACACACACTGTCCCTCTCTCTCTCACACACACACTGTCCCTCTCTCTCTCACACACACACACACACACAGTCCCTCTCTCTCACACACACATACACACTGTCCCTCTCTCTCACACACACACTGTCCCTCTCTCTCACACTGTACCTCTCTCTCTCACACACACTGTCCCTCTCTCTCACACACACACTGTCCCTCTCTCTCTCACACTCACACTGTCCCTCTCTCTCACACACACACACACTGTCCCTCTCTCACACAGACACTGTCCCTCTCTCCCACACACACTGTCCCTCTCTCTCACACACACTGTCCCTCTCTCTCTCACACACACACACTGTCCCTCTCTCTCACACACAAACACACTGTCCCTCTCTCTCTCACACACACACACTGTCCCTCTCTCACACAGACACTGTCCCTCTCTCTCACACACACTGTCCCTCTCTCTCTCTCACACATACCTGACCCTCTCTCTCACACACACACTGTCCCTCTCTCTCACACACACACACACACTGTCCCTCTCTCTCACACACACACACTGTCCCTCTCTCTCACACACACACTGTCCCTCTCTCTCTCTCACACACACACTGTCCCTCTCTCTCACACACACACACACTGTCCCTCTCTCACACAGACACTGTCCCTCTCTCACACACACACTGTCCCTCTCTCTCTCACACACACACTGTCCCTCTCTCTCACACACACACACTGTCCCTCTCACTCTCACACACACACTGTCCCTCTCTCTCTCACACAGACACTGTCCCTCTCTCTCTCACACAGACACTGTCCCTCTCTCTCACACACACACACCGTCCCTCTCTCTCACACACACTGTCCCTCTCTCTCTCACACACACACACACTGTCCCTCTCTCTCACACACACACACTGTCCCTCTCTCTCTCACACACTGTCCTTCTCTCTCACAAACACACACACTGTCCCTCTCTCTCTCTCACAAACACACACACTGTCCCTCTCTCTCCCTGTCACACACACTGTCCCTCTCTCTCTCACACACACACACTGTCCCTCTCTCTCTCACACACACACACACACTGTCCCTCTCTCTCTCACACACACACACACACTGTCCCTCTCTCTCTCACACACACTGTCCCTCTCTCTCTCACACACACACACACTGTCCCTCTCTCTACACACACACACTGTCCCTCTCTCTCTCAGACACACTGTCCCTCTCTCTCTCAGACACACTGTCCCTCTCTCTTTCACACACACACTGTCCCTCTCTCTCTCACACACACACACTGTCCCTCTCTCTCTCTCACACACACATACTGTCCCTCTCTCTCACACACACACACAGTCCCTCTCTCTCTCTCACACACACACTGTCCCTCTCTCACAAACACTTTCCCTCTCTCTCACACACACACACTGTCCCCCTCTCACACACACACTGTCCCTCTCTCTTACACACACACACTGTCCCTCTCTCTCTCTCTCACATACACACTGTCCCTCTCTCTCACACACACACTGTCCCTCTCTCTCTCATACACACACTGTCTCTCTCTCACACACTGTCCCTCTCTCTCTCACATACACTCTGTCTCTCTCTCTCTCACACACAGACACTGTCCCTCTCTCTCACACACACACTGTCCCTCTCTCTCTCACACACACACTGTCCCTCTCTCGCACACACACACACACACACACTGTCCCTCTCTGTCACACACACACACACACACAGTGTCCCTCTCTCTCTCACATGCACACTGTCCCTCCCGCTCACACACACACTGTCCCTCTCTCTCTTACACACACACTGTCCCTCTCTCACACACACACACACACACTGTCCCTCACTCTCTCACACACACACACACTGTCCCTCTCTCTCTCACACACACACACACTGTCCCTCTCTCTCACACACACTCTCCCTCTCTCTCTCACACACACACTGTCCCTCTCTCTCTCACACACACACTGTCCTCTCTCTCACACACACACTGTCCTCTCTCTCACACACACACTGTCCCTCTCTCACATACACACACTGTCCCTCTCTCTCACACAAACACACTGTCCCACTCTCTCTCACACACACACTGTCCCTCTCTCTCTCACACACACACACACACTGTCCCTCTCTCTCTCACACACACACACTGTCCCTCTCTCTCACACACACACACACACAGTCTCTCTCTCTCTCACACACACACTGTCCTTCTCTCTCTCACACACACACTGTCACTCTCTCTCTCACACACACACACACACTGTCCCTCTCTCTCTCACACACACACACTGTCCTCTCTCTCACACACACACTGTCCCTCTCTCTCTCACACACACACTGTCCCTCTCTCTCACACACACTGTCACTCTCTCTCTCACACACACTGTCACTCTCTCTCACACACACACACTGTCCCTCTCTCTCTCACACACACAATGTCCCTCTCTCTCTCTCACACACACACACACTGTCCCTCTCTCTCTCACATACACACTGTCCCTCTCTCTCTCTCACACACACTGTCCCTCTCTCTCTCACACACACTGTCCCTCTCTCTCACACAGACACACACACTGTCCCTCTCTCTCTCACATACACACTGTCCCTCTCTCTCTCTCACACACACTGTCCCTCTCTCTCTCACACACACACTGTCCCTCTCTCTCTCACACACACACACTGTCCCTCTCTCTCTCACATACACACTGTCCCTCTCTCTCTCTCACACACACTGTCCCTCACTCTCTCTCACACACACTGTCCCTCTCTCTCACACACTGTCACTCTCTCTCACACACACACACTGTCCCTCTCTCTCTCACACACACAGACACACTGTCCCTCTCTCTACACACACACACTGTCCCTCTCTCTCTCACACACACTGTCCCTCTCTCTACACACACACACTGTCCCTCTCTCTCTCAGACACACTGTCCCTCTCTCTTTCACACACACACTGTCCCTCTCTCTCTCACACACACACACTGTCCCTCTCTCTCTCTCACACACACATACTGTCCCTCTCTCTCACACACACACACAGTCCCTCTCTCTCTCTCACACACAGACTGTCCCTCTCTCACAAACACTTTCCCTCTCTCTCACACACACACACTGTCCCCCTCTCACACACACACTGTCCCTCTCTCTTACACACACACACTGTCCCTCTCTCTCTCTCTCTCACATACACACTGTCCCTCTCTCTCACACACACACTGTCCCTCTCTCTCTCATACACACACTGTCTCTCTCTCACACACTGTCCCTCTCTCTCTCACATACACTCTGTCTCTCTCTCTCTCACACACACTGTCCCTCTCTCTCTCACACACACACTGTCCCTCTCTCGCACACACACACACACACACTGTCCCTCTCTGTCACACACACACACACACACACACTGTCCCTCTCTCTCTCACATGCACACTGTCCCTCCCGCTCACACACACACTGTCCCTCTCTCTCTCACACACACACTGTCCCTCTCTCACACACACACACACACACTGTCCCTCACACTCTCACACACACACACACTGTCCCTCTCTCTCTCACACACACACAGTCCCTCTCTCACACACACACACTGTCTGTCTCACACACACAGTCTGTCTCTCACACACACACTGTCCCTCTCTCTCACACACACTCTCCCTCTCTCTCTCACACACACACTGTCCCTCTCTCTCTCACACACACACTGTCCTCTCTCTCACACACACACTGTCCCTCTCTCACATACACACACTGTCCCTCTCTCTCACACAAACACACTGTCCCACTCTCTCTCACACACACACTGTCCCTCTCTCTCTCACACACACACACACTGTCCCTCTCTCTCTCACACACACACACACAGTCTCTCTCTCTCTCACACACACACTGTCCTTCTCTCTCTCACACACACACTGTCACTCTCTCTCTCACACACACACACACACTGTCCCTCTCTCTCTCACACACACACACACACACTGTCCCTCTCTCTCTCACACACACACACTGTCCTCTCTCTCACACACACACTGTCCCTCTCTCTCTCACACACACTGTCACTCTCTCTCACACAGACACACACACTGTCCCTCTCTCTCTCTCACACACTCACTGTCCCTCTCTCTCTCACACACACACTGTCCCTCTCTCTCACACACACACACACTGTCCCTCTCTCTCACACAGACACACACACTGTCCCTCTCTCTCTCACACACACACACTGTCCCTCTCTCTCTCACACACACTGTCTCTCTCTCTCTCACACACAGACACACTGTCCCTCTCTCTCACACAGACACACACACTGTCCCTCTCTCTCTCACACACACACACTGTCCCTCTCACTCTCACACACACTGTCCTTCTCTCTCTCACACACACACACACCGTCCCTCTCTCTCACACACACTGTCCCTCTCTCTCTCACACACACACTCACTGTCCCTCTCTCTCACACACACACACTGTCCCTCTCTCTCTCACACACTGTCCCTCTCTCTCTCACACACACACACTGTCCCTCTCACTCTCACACACACTGTCCCTCTCTCTCTCACACACACACACACCGTCCCTCTCTCTCACACACACTGTCCCTCTCTCTCTCACACACACACACACTGTCCCTCTCTCTCTCACACACTGTCCCTCTCTCTCTCACAAACACACACACTGTCCCTCTCTCTCTCACACACACACTGTCCCTCTCTCTCACACACACTGTCCCTCTCTCTCTCACACACACTGTCACTCTCTCTCACACACACACACTGTCCCTCTCTCTCTCACACACACACTGTCCCTCTCTCTCTCACACACACACACACACACTGTCCCTCTCTCTCACACAGACACACACACTGTCCCTCTCTCTCTCACATACACACTGTCCCTCTCTCTCACACACACACTGTCCCTCTCTCTCACACTGTCCCTCTCTCTCTCACACACACTGTCCCTCTCTCTCACACACACACTGTCCCTCTCTCTCTCACACTCACACTGTCCCTCTCTCTCACACACACACACACTGTCCCTCTCTCACACAGACACTGTCCCTCTCTCCCACACACACTGTCCCTCTCTCCCACACACACTGTCCCTCTCTCTCACACACACTGTCCCTCTCTCTCTCACACACACACACTGTCCCTCTCTCTCACACACAAACACACTGTCCCTCTCTCTCTCACACACACACACTGTCCCTCTCTCACACAGACACTGTCCCTCTCTCTCACACACACTGTCCCTCTCTCTCTCTCACACATACCTGACCCTCTCTCTCACACACACACTGTCCCTCTCTCTCACACACACACACACACTGTCCCTCTCTCTCACACACACACACTGTCCCTCTCTCTCACACACACACTGTCCCTCTCTCTCTCTCACACACACACTGTCCCTCTCTCTCACACACACACACACTGTCCCTCTCTCACACAGACACTGTCCCTCTCTCACACACACACTGTCCCTCTCTCTCTCACACACACACTGTCCCTCTCTCTCACACACACACACTGTCCCTCTCACTCTCACACACACACTGTCCCTCTCACTCTCACACACACTGTCCCTCTCTCTCTCACACAGACACTGTCCCTCTCTCTCACACACACACACCGTCCCTCTCTCTCACACACACTGTCCCTCTCTCTCTCACACACACACACACTGTCCCTCTCTCTCACAAACACACACTGTCCCTCTCTCTCTCACACACTGTCCCTCTCTCTCTCACAAACACACACACTGTCCCTCTCTCTCTCTCACAAACACACACACTGTCCCTCTCTCTCCCTGTCACACACACTGTCCCTCTCTCTCTCACACACACACACTGTCCCTCTCTCTCTCACACACACACACACACTGTCCCTCTCTCTCTCACACACACACACACACTGTCCCTCTCTCTCTCACACACACTGTCCCTCTCTCTCTCACACACACACACACTGTCCCTCTCTCTCACACACACACACACAGTCCCTCTCTCTCTCTCACACACACACTGTCCCTCTCTCTCACACACACACACTGTCCCCCTCTCACACACACACTGTCCCTCTCTCTTACACACACACACTGTCCCTCTCCCTCTCTCTCACATACACACTGTCCCTCTCTCTCACACACACACTGTCCCTCTCTCTCTCATACACACACTGTCTCTCTCTCACACACTGTCCCTCTCTCTCTCACATACACTCTGTCTCTCTCTCTCTCACACACAGACACTGTCCCTCTCTCTCACACACACACTGTCCCTCTCTCTCTCACACACACACTGTCCCTCTCTCGCACACACACACACACACACACTGTCCCTCTCTGTCACACACACACACACACACACTGTCCCTCTCTCTCTCACATGCACACTGTCCCTCCCGCTCACACACACACTGTCCCTCTCTCTCTTACACACACACTGTCCCTCTCTCACACACACACACACACTGTCCCTCACTCTCTCACACACACACACACTGTCCCTCTCTCTCTCACACACACACACACACTGTCCCTCTCTCACACACACACACTGTCTGTCTCACACGCACACTGTCTGTCTCTCACACACACACTGTCCCTCTCTCTCACACACACTCTCCCTCTCTCTCACACACACACACTGTCCCTCTCTCTCTCACACACACACTGTCCTCTCTCTCACACACACACTGTCCCTCTCTCACATACACACACTGTCCCTCTCTCTCACACAAACACACTGTCCCACTCTCTCTCACACACACACTGTCCCTCTCTCTCTCACACACACACACACACACTGTCCCTCTCTCTCTCACACACACACACTGTCCCTCTCTCTCACACACACACACACACAGTCTCTCTCTCTCTCACACACACACTGTCCTTCTCTCTCTCACACACACACTGTCACTCTCTCTCTCACACACACACACACTGTCCCTCTCTCTCTCACACACACACTGTCCCTCTCTCTCACACACACTGTCACTCTCTCTCTCACACACACTGTCACTCTCTCTCACACACACACACTGTCCCTCTCTCTCTCTCACACACACAATGTCCCTCTCTCTCTCTCACACACACACACACTGTCCCTCTCTCTCTCACATACACACTGTCCCTCTCTCTCTCTCACACACACTGTCCCTCTCTCTCTCACACACACTGTCCCTCTCTCTCACACAGACACACACACTGTCCCTCTCTCTCTCACATACACACTGTCCCTCTCTCTCTCTCACACACACTGTCCCTCTCTCTCTCACACACACACTGTCCCTCTCTCTCTCACACACACACACTGTCCCTCTCTCTCTCACATACACACTGTCCCTCTCTCTCTCTCACACACACTGTCCCTCACTCTCTCTCACACACACTGTCCCTCTCTCTCACACACTGTCACTCTCTCTCACACACACACACTGTCCCTCTCTCTCTCACACACACAGACACACTGTCCCTCTCTCTACACACACACACTGTCCCTCTCTCTCTCACACACACTGTCCCTCTCTCTACACACACACACTGTCCCTCTCTCTCTCAGACACACTGTCCCTCTCTCTTTCACACACACACTGTCCCTCTCTCTCTCACACACACACACTGTCCCTCTCTCTCTCTCACACACACATACTGTCCCTCTCTCTCACACACACACACAGTCCCTCTCTCTCTCTCACACACAGACTGTCCCTCTCTCACAAACACTTTCCCTCTCTCTCACACACACACACTGTCCCCCTCTCACACACACACTGTCCCTCTCTCTTACACACACACACTGTCCCTCTCTCTCTCTCTCTCACATACACACTGTCCCTCTCTCTCACACACACACTGTCCCTCTCTCTCTCATACACACACTGTCTCTCTCTCACACACTGTCCCTCTCTCTCTCACATACACTCTGTCTCTCTCTCTCTCACACACAGACACTGTCCCTCTCTCTCACACACACACTGTCCCTCTCTCTCTCACACACACACTGTCCCTCTCTCGCACACACACACTGTCCCTCTCTGTCACACACACACACACACACACTGTCCCTCTCTCTCTCACATGCACACTGTCCCTCCCGTTCACACACACACTGTCCCTCTCTCTCTCACACACACACTGTCCCTCTCTCACACACACACACACACACACTGTCCCTCACACTCTCACACACACACACACTGTCCCTCTCTCTCTCACACACACACACACACTGTCCCTCTCTCACACACACACACTGTCTGTCTCACACGCACAGTCTGTCTCTCACACACACACTGTCCCTCTCTCTCACACACACTCTCCCTCTCTCTCTCACACACACACTGTCCCTCTCTCTCTCACACACACACTGTCCTCTCTCTCACACACACACTGTCCCTCTCTCACATGCACACACTGTCCCTCTCTCTCACACAAACACACTGTCCCACTCTCTCTCACACACACACTGTCCCTCTCTCTCTCACACACACACACACTGTCCCTCTCTCTCTCACACACACACACACACAGTCTCTCTCTCTCTCACACACACACTGTCCTTCTCTCTCTCACACACACACTGTCACTCTCTCTCTCACACACACACACACACTGTCCCTCTCTCTCTCACACACACACTGTCCCTCTCTCTCTCACACACACACACTGTCCTCTCTCTCACACACACACTGTCCCTCTCTCTCTCACACACACACTGTCCCTCTCTCTCTCACACACACTGTCACTCTCTCTCTCACACACACTGTCACTCTCTCTCACACACACACACTGTCCCTCTCTCTCTCACACACACAATGTCCCTCTCTCTCTCTCACACACACACACACTGTCCCTCTCTCTCTCACATACACACTGTCCCTCTCTCTCTCTCACACACACTGTCCCTCTCTCTCTCACACACACTGTCCCTCTCTCTCACACAGACACACACACTGTCCCTCTCTCTCTCACATACACACTGTCCCTCTCTCTCTCTCACACACACTGTCCCTCTCTCTCTCACACACACACTGTCCCTCTCTCTCACACACACACACACTGTCCCTCTCTCTCTCACATACACACTGTCCCTCTCTCTCTCACACACACACTGTCCCTCACTCTCTCTCACACACACTGTCCCTCTCTCTCACACACTGTCACTCTCTCTCACACACACACACTGTCCCTCTCTCTCTCACACACACACTGTCCCTCTCTCTCTCACACACACACACACACTGTCCCTCTCTCTCACACAGACACACACACTGTCCCTCTGTCTCTCACATACACACTGTCCCTCTCTCTCACACACACACTGTCCCTCTCTCTCACACTGTCCCTCTCTCTCTCACACACACTGTCCCTCTCTCTCACACACACACTGTCCCTCTCTCTCTCTCACACACACACTGTCCCTCTCTCTCACACTGTCCCTCTCTCTCCCTGTCACACACACTATCCCTCTCTCTCTCTCACACACACTGTCCCTCTCTCTCTCTCACACACACTATCCCTCTCTCTCACACACACACACTGTCCCTCTCTCTCTCACACACACACTGTCCCTCTCTCTCTCTCACACACACTGTCCCCTCTCTCTCTCACACACACTGTCACTCTCTCTCACACAAACACTGTCCCTCTCTCTCTCACACACACACTGTCC
Source organism: Chiloscyllium plagiosum (assembly GCF_037043375.1). Taxonomy (NCBI): domain Eukaryota; kingdom Metazoa; phylum Chordata; class Chondrichthyes; order Orectolobiformes; family Hemiscylliidae; genus Chiloscyllium; species Chiloscyllium plagiosum. The sequence goes on along the minus strand of NW_028270224.1, from coordinate 311,607 downwards.
CTCTCTCTCTCACACACACACACTGTCCCTCTCTCTCTCACACACACACACTGTCCCTCTCTCTCTCACACACACACACTGTCCCTCTCTCTCTCACACACACACACTGTCCCTCTCTCACACAGACACTGTCCCTCTCTCTCACACACACTGTCCCTCTCTCTCTCACACAGACACTGTCCCTCTCTCTCTCTCACACATACCTGACCCTCTCTCTCTCACACACACACTGTCCCTCTCTCTCACACACACACACACACACTGTCCCTCTCTCTCTCACACACACACTGTCACTCTCTCTCACACACACACACTGTCCCTCTCTCACACAGACACTGTCCCTCTCTCTCACACACACTGTCCCTCTCTCTCTCACACACACACTGTCCCTCTCTCTCTCACACACACACTGTCCCTCTCACTCTCACACACACTGTCCCTCTCTCTCTCACACACACACACACCATCCCTCTCTCTCACACACACTGTCCCTCTCTCTCTCACACACACACTCACTGTCCCTCTCTCTCACACACACACACTGTCCCTCTCTCTCTCACACACACACACACTGTCGCTCTCTCTCTCACACACACACTGTCCCTCTCTCTCTCAGACACACTGTCCCTCTCTCTCTCACACACACACTGTCCCTCTCTCTCTCACACACACACTGTCCCTCTCTCTCTCACACGCACACACTGTCCCTCTCTCTCACACACACACACTGTCCCTCTCTCTCACACACACACAGTCCCTCTCTCTCTCTCACACACACACACAGTCCCTCTCTCTCACACACACACACACACTGTCCCTCCCTCCCTCTCACACACACACAGTCCCTCTCTCTCACACACACACACACATACTGTCCCTCTCTCTCTCACACACACACACACAGTCTCTCTCTCTCTCTCACACACACTGTCCTTCTCTCTCTCACACACACACTGTCCCTCTCTCTCTCACACACACACACACTGTCCCTCTCTCTCTCACACACACACACACACACACTGTCCCTCTCTCTCTCACACACACACTGTCCTTCTCTCTCTCACACACACACTGTCCCTCTCTCTCTCACACACAAACTGTCCCTCTCTCTCTCACACACACTGTCACTCTCTCTCTCACACACACTGTCACTCTCTCTCACACACACACACACTGTCCCTCTCTCTCTCACACACACACTGTCCCTCTCTCTCTCTCACACACACACACACTGTCCCTCTCTCTCACACACACACACACTGTCCCTCTCTCTCTCACACACACACACACACTGTCCCTCTCTCTCACACAGACACACACACTGTCCCTCTGTCTCTCACATACACACTGTCCCTCTCTCTCACACACACACTGTCCCTCTCTCTCACACTGTCCCTCTCTCTCTCACACACACTGTCCCTCTCTCTCACACACACACTGTCCCTCTCTCTCTCTCACACACACACTGTCCCTCTCTCTCACACTGTCCCTCTCTCTCCCTGTCACACACACTATCCCTCTCTCTCTCTCACACACACTGTCCCTCTCTCTCTCTCACACACACTATCCCTCTCTCTCACACACACACACTGTCCCTCTCTCTCTCACACACACACTGTCCCTCTCTCTCTCTCACACACACTGTCCCCTCTCTCTCTCACACACACTGTCACTCTCTCTCACACAAACACTGTCCCTCTCTCTCTCACACACACACTGTCCCTCTCTCTCTCACACACACACACTGTCCCTCTCTCTCTCACACACACACACTGTCCCTCTCTCTCTCACACACACACACTGTCCCTCTCTCACACAGACACTGTCCCTCTCTCTCACACACACTGTCCCTCTCTCTCTCACACAGACACTGTCCCTCTCTCTCTCTCACACATACCTGACCCTCTCTCTCTCACACACACACTGTCCCTCTCTCTCACACACACACACACACACTGTCCCTCTCTCTCTCACACACACACTGTCACTCTCTCTCACACACACACACTGTCCCTCTCTCACACAGACACTGTCCCTCTCTCTCACACACACTGTCCCTCTCTCTCTCACACACACACTGTCCCTCTCTCTCTCACACACACACTGTCCCTCTCACTCTCACACACACTGTCCCTCTCTCTCTCACACACACACACACCATCCCTCTCTCTCACACACACTGTCCCTCTCTCTCTCACACACACACTCACTGTCCCTCTCTCTCACACACACACACTGTCCCTCTCTCTCTCACACACACACACACTGTCGCTCTCTCTCTCACACACACACTGTCCCTCTCTCTCTCAGACACACTGTCCCTCTCTCTCTCACACACACACTGTCCCTCTCTCTCTCACACACACACTGTCCCTCTCTCTCTCACACGCACACACTGTCCCTCTCTCTCACACACACACACTGTCCCTCTCTCTCACACACACACAGTCCCTCTCTCTCTCTCACACACACACACAGTCCCTCTCTCTCACACACACACACACACTGTCCCTCCCTCCCTCTCACACACACACAGTCCCTCTCTCTCACACACACACACACATACTGTCCCTCTCTCTCTCACACACACACACACAGTCTCTCTCTCTCTCTCACACACACTGTCCTTCTCTCTCTCACACACACACTGTCCCTCTCTCTCTCACACACACACACACTGTCCCTCTCTCTCTCACACACACACACACACACACTGTCCCTCTCTCTCTCACACACACACTGTCCTTCTCTCTCTCACACACACACTGTCCCTCTCTCTCTCACACACAAACTGTCCCTCTCTCTCTCACACACACTGTCACTCTCTCTCTCACACACACTGTCACTCTCTCTCACACACACACACACTGTCCCTCTCTCTCTCACACACACACTGTCCCTCTCTCTCTCTCACACACACACACACTGTCCCTCTCTCTCACACACACACACACTGTCCCTCTCTCTCTCACATACACACTGTCCCTCTCTCTCTCTCACATACACTGTCCCTCTCTCTCTCACACACACTGTCACTCTCTCTCACACAGACACACACACTGTCCCTCTCTCTCTCTCACACACACACACTGTCCCTCTCTCTCACACACACACACTGTCCCTCTCTCTCACACACACACACACTGTCCCTCTCTCTCACACAGACACACACACTGTCCCTCTCTCTCTCACACACACACACTGTCCCTCTCTCTCTCACACACACTGTCTCTCTCTCTCTCACACACACACACACTGTCCCTCTCTCTCACACAGACACACACACTGTCCCTCTCTCTCTCTCACACACACACACTGTCCCTCTCACTCTCACACACACTGTCCCTCTCTCTCTCACACACACACACACCGTCCCTCTCTCTCACACACACTGTCCCTCTCTCTCTCACACACACACTCACTGTCCCTCTCTCTCACACACACACACTGTCCCTCTCTCTCTCACACACTGTCCCTCTCTCTCTCACAAACACACACACTGTCCCTCTCTCTCCCTGTCACACACACTGTCCCTCTCTCTCTCACACACACACTGTCCCTCTCTCTCACACACACTGTCCCTCTCTCTCTCACACACACTGTCACTCTCTCTCACACACACACACTGTCCCTCTCTCTCTCACACACACACTGTCCCTCTCTCTCTCACAAACACACACACACTGTCCCTCTCTCTCACACAGACACACACACTGTCCCTCTCTCTCTCACATACACACTGTCCCTCTCTCTCACACACACACTGTCCCTCTCTCTCACACTGTCCCTCTCTCTCTCACACACACTGTCCCTCTCTCTCACACACACACTGTCCCTCTCTCTCTCTCACACACACACTGTCCCTCTCTCTCACACTGTCCCTCTCTCTCTCACACACACACTGTCCCTCTCTCTCTCTCACACACACACTGTCCCTCTCTCTCACACTGTCCCTCTCTCTCTCACACAGACACGGTCCCTCTCTCTCTCACACACACACTGTCCCTCTCACTCTCACACACACTGTCCCTCTCTCTCTCTCACACACACACACACCGTCCCTCTCTCTCACACACACTGTCCCTCTCTCTCTCACACACACACTCACTGTCCCTCTCTCTCACACACACACACTGTCCCTCTCTCTCTCACACACTGTCCCTCTCTCTCTCACAAACACACACACTGTCCCTCTCTCTCCCTGTCACACACACTGTCCCTCTCTCTCTCACATACACACTGTCCCTCTCTCTCACACACACTGTCCCTCTCTCTCTCACACACACAGACACACTGTCCCTCTCTCTACACACACACACTGTCCCTCTCTCTCTCACACACACTGTCCCTCTCTCTACACACACACACTGTCCCTCTCTCTCTCAGACACACTGTCCCTCTCTCTTTCACACACACACTGTCCCTCTCTCTCTCACACACACACACTGTCCCTCTCTCTCTCTCACACACACATACTGTCCCTCTCTCTCACACACACACACAGTCCCTCTCTCTCTCTCACACACAGACTGTCCCTCTCTCACAAACACTTTCCCTCTCTCTCACACACACACACTGTCCCCCTCTCACACACACACTGTCCCTCTCTCTTACACACACACACTGTCCCTCTCTCTCTCTCTCTCACATACACACTGTCCCTCTCTCTCACACACACACTGTCCCTCTCTCTCTCATACACACACTGTCTCTCTCTCACACACTGTCCCTCTCTCTCTCACATACACTCTGTCTCTCTCTCTCTCACACACAGACACTGTCCCTCTCTCTCACACACACACTGTCCCTCTCTCTCTCACACACACACTGTCCCTCTCTCGCACACACACACACACACACTGTCCCTCTCTGTCACACACACACACACACACACTGTCCCTCTCTCTCTCACATGCACACTGTCCCTCCCGCTCACACACACACTGTCCCTCTCTCTCTCACACACACACTGTCCCTCTCTCACACACACACACACACACTGTCCCTCACACTCTCACACACACACACACTGTCCCTCTCTCTCTCACACACACACACACACTGTCCCTCTCTCACACACACACACTGTCTGTCTCACACGCACAGTCTGTCTCTCACACACACACTGTCCCTCTCTCTCACACACACTCTCCCTCTCTCTCTCACACACACACTGTCCCTCTCTCTCTCACACACACACTGTCCTCTCTCTCACACACACACTGTCCCTCTCTCACATACACACACTGTCCCTCTCTCTCACACAAACACACTGTCCCACTCTCTCTCACACACACACTGTCCCTCTCTCTCTCACACACACACACACTGTCCCTCTCTCTCTCACACACACACACACACAGTCTCTCTCTCTCTCACACACACACTGTCCTTCTCTCTCTCACACACACACTGTCACTCTCTCTCTCACACACACACTGTCCTTCTCTCTCTCACACACACACTGTCACTCTCTCTCTCACACACACACACACACTGTCCCTCTCTCTCTCACACACACACACACACACTGTCCCTCTCTCTCTCACACACACACACTGTCCTTCTCTCTCTCACACACACACTATCCCTCTCTCTCTCACACACACACTGTCCCTCTCTCTCTCACACACACTGTCCCTCTCTCTCACACACACACTGTCCCTCTCTCTCTCACACACACACTGTCCCTCTCTCTCTCTCACACACACTGTCACTCTCTCTCTCACACACACTGTCACTCTCTCTCACACACACACACTGTCCCTCTCTCTCACACAGACACACACACTGTCCCTCTCTCTCTCACATACACACTGTCCCTCTCTCTCTCTCACACACACTGTCCCTCTCTCTCTCACACACACACTGTCCCTCTCTCTCACACACACACACACTGTCCCTCTCTCTCTCACATACACACTGTCCCTCTCTCTCTCTCACACACACTGTCCCTCTCTCTCTCACACACACTGTCCCTCTCTCTCACACAGACACACACACTGTCCCTCTCTCTCTCACATACACACTGTCCCTCTCTCTCTCTCACACACACTGTCCCTCTCTCTCTCACACACACACTGTCCCTCTCTCTCACACACACACACACTGTCCCTCTCTCTCTCACATACACACTGTCCCTCTCTCTCTCACACACACACTGTCCCTCACTCTCTCTCACACACACTGTCCCTCTCTCTCACACACTGTCACTCTCTCTCACACACACACACTGTCCCTCTCTCTCTCACACACACACTGTCCCTCTCTCTCTCACACACACACACACACTGTCCCTCTCTCTCACACAGACACACACACTGTCCCTCTGTCTCTCACATACACACTGTCCCTCTCTCTCACACACACACTGTCCCTCTCTCTCACACTGTCCCTCTCTCTCTCACACACACTGTCCCTCTCTCTCACACACACACTGTCCCTCTCTCTCACACAGACACACACACTGTCCTTCTCTCTCTCACACACACACTGTCCCTCTCTCTCTCACACACAAACTGTCCCTCTCTCTCTCACACACACTGTCACTCTCTCTCTCACACACACTGTCACTCTCTCTCACACACACACACACTGTCCCTCTCTCTCTCACACACACACTGTCCCTCTCTCTCTCTCACACACACACACACTGTCCCTCTCTCTCACACACACACACACTGTCCCTCTCTCTCTCACATACACACTGTCCCTCTCTCTCTCTCACATACACTGTCCCTCTCTCTCTCACACACACTGTCACTCTCTCTCACACAGACACACACACTGTCCCTCTCTCTCTCTCACACACACACACTGTCCCTCTCTCTCACACACACACACTGTCCCTCTCTCTCACACACACACACACTGTCCCTCTCTCTCACACAGACACACACACTGTCCCTCTCTCTCTCACACACACACACTGTCCCTCTCTCTCTCACACACACTGTCTCTCTCTCTCTCACACACACACACACTGTCCCTCTCTCTCACACAGACACACACACTGTCCCTCTCTCTCTCTCACACACACACACTGTCCCTCTCACTCTCACACACACTGTCCCTCTCTCTCTCACACACACACACACCGTCCCTCTCTCTCACACACACTGTCCCTCTCTCTCTCACACACACACTCACTGTCCCTCTCTCTCACACACACACACTGTCCCTCTCTCTCTCACACACTGTCCCTCTCTCTCTCACAAACACACACACTGTCCCTCTCTCTCCCTGTCACACACACTGTCCCTCTCTCTCTCACACACACACTGTCCCTCTCTCTCACACACACTGTCCCTCTCTCTCTCACACACACTGTCACTCTCTCTCACACACACACACTGTCCCTCTCTCTCTCACACACACACTGTCCCTCTCTCTCTCACAAACACACACACACTGTCCCTCTCTCTCACACAGACACACACACTGTCCCTCTCTCTCTCACATACACACTGTCCCTCTCTCTCACACACACACTGTCCCTCTCTCTCACACTGTCCCTCTCTCTCTCACACACACTGTCCCTCTCTCTCACACACACACTGTCCCTCTCTCTCTCTCACACACACACTGTCCCTCTCTCTCACACTGTCCCTCTCTCTCTCACACACACACTGTCCCTCTCTCTCTCTCACACACACACTGTCCCTCTCTCTCACACTGTCCCTCTCTCTCTCACACAGACACGGTCCCTCTCTCTCTCACACACACACTGTCCCTCTCACTCTCACACACACTGTCCCTCTCTCTCTCTCACACACACACACACCGTCCCTCTCTCTCACACACACTGTCCCTCTCTCTCTCACACACACACTCACTGTCCCTCTCTCTCACACACACACACTGTCCCTCTCTCTCTCACACACTGTCCCTCTCTCTCTCACAAACACACACACTGTCCCTCTCTCTCCCTGTCACACACACTGTCCCTCTCTCTCTCACATACACACTGTCCCTCTCTCTCACACACACTGTCCCTCTCTCTCTCACACACACAGACACACTGTCCCTCTCTCTACACACACACACTGTCCCTCTCTCTCTCACACACACTGTCCCTCTCTCTACACACACACACTGTCCCTCTCTCTCTCAGACACACTGTCCCTCTCTCTTTCACACACACACTGTCCCTCTCTCTCTCACACACACACACTGTCCCTCTCTCTCTCTCACACACACATACTGTCCCTCTCTCTCACACACACACACAGTCCCTCTCTCTCTCTCACACACAGACTGTCCCTCTCTCACAAACACTTTCCCTCTCTCTCACACACACACACTGTCCCCCTCTCACACACACACTGTCCCTCTCTCTTACACACACACACTGTCCCTCTCTCTCTCTCTCTCACATACACACTGTCCCTCTCTCTCACACACACACTGTCCCTCTCTCTCTCATACACACACTGTCTCTCTCTCACACACTGTCCCTCTCTCTCTCACATACACTCTGTCTCTCTCTCTCTCACACACAGACACTGTCCCTCTCTCTCACACACACACTGTCCCTCTCTCTCTCACACACACACTGTCCCTCTCTCGCACACACACACACACACACTGTCCCTCTCTGTCACACACACACACACACACACTGTCCCTCTCTCTCTCACATGCACACTGTCCCTCCCGCTCACACACACACTGTCCCTCTCTCTCTCACACACACACTGTCCCTCTCTCACACACACACACACACACTGTCCCTCACACTCTCACACACACACACACTGTCCCTCTCTCTCTCACACACACACACACACTGTCCCTCTCTCACACACACACACTGTCTGTCTCACACGCACAGTCTGTCTCTCACACACACACTGTCCCTCTCTCTCACACACACTCTCCCTCTCTCTCTCACACACACACTGTCCCTCTCTCTCTCACACACACACTGTCCTCTCTCTCACACACACACTGTCCCTCTCTCACATACACACACTGTCCCTCTCTCTCACACAAACACACTGTCCCACTCTCTCTCACACACACACTGTCCCTCTCTCTCTCACACACACACACACTGTCCCTCTCTCTCTCACACACACACACACACAGTCTCTCTCTCTCTCACACACACACTGTCCTTCTCTCTCTCACACACACACTGTCACTCTCTCTCTCACACACACACTGTCCTTCTCTCTCTCACACACACACTGTCACTCTCTCTCTCACACACACACACACACTGTCCCTCTCTCTCTCACACACACACACACACACTGTCCCTCTCTCTCTCACACACACACACTGTCCTTCTCTCTCTCACACACACACTATCCCTCTCTCTCTCACACACACACTGTCCCTCTCTCTCTCACACACACTGTCCCTCTCTCTCACACACACACTGTCCCTCTCTCTCTCACACACACACTGTCCCTCTCTCTCTCTCACACACACTGTCACTCTCTCTCTCACACACACTGTCACTCTCTCTCACACACACACACTGTCCCTCTCTCTCACACAGACACACACACTGTCCCTCTCTCTCTCACATACACACTGTCCCTCTCTCTCTCTCACACACACTGTCCCTCTCTCTCTCACACACACACTGTCCCTCTCTCTCACACACACACACACTGTCCCTCTCTCTCTCACATACACACTGTCCCTCTCTCTCTCTCACACACACTGTCCCTCTCTCTCTCACACACACTGTCCCTCTCTCTCACACAGACACACACACTGTCCCTCTCTCTCTCACATACACACTGTCCCTCTCTCTCTCTCACACACACTGTCCCTCTCTCTCTCACACACACACTGTCCCTCTCTCTCACACACACACACACTGTCCCTCTCTCTCTCACATACACACTGTCCCTCTCTCTCTCACACACACACTGTCCCTCACTCTCTCTCACACACACTGTCCCTCTCTCTCACACACTGTCACTCTCTCTCACACACACACACTGTCCCTCTCTCTCTCACACACACACTGTCCCTCTCTCTCTCACACACACACACACACTGTCCCTCTCTCTCACACAGACACACACACTGTCCCTCTGTCTCTCACATACACACTGTCCCTCTCTCTCACACACACACTGTCCCTCTCTCTCACACTGTCCCTCTCTCTCTCACACACACTGTCCCTCTCTCTCACACACACACTGTCCCTCTCTCTCTCTCACACACACACTGTCCCTCTCTCTCACACTGTCCCTCTCTCTCCCTGTCACACACACTATCCCTCTCTCTCTCTCACACACACTGTCCCTCTCTCTCTCTCACACACACTGTCCCTCTCTCTCACACACACACACTGTCCCTCTCTCTCTCACACACACACTGTCCCTCTCTCTCTCTCACACACACTGTCCCCTCTCTCTCTCACACACACTGTCACTCTCTCTCACACAAACACTGTCCCTCTCTCTCTCACACACACACTGTCCCTCTCTCTCTCACACACACACACTGTCCCTCTCTCTCTCACACACACACACTGTCCCTCTCTCTCTCACACACACACACTGTCCCTCTCTCTCTCACACACACACACTGTCCCTCTCTCACACAGACACTGTCCCTCTCTCTCACACACACTGTCCCTCTCTCTCTCACACAGACACTGTCCCTCTCTCTCTCTCACACATACCTGACCCTCTCTCTCTCACACACACACTGTCCCTCTCTCTCACACACACACACACACACTGTCCCTCTCTCTCTCACACACACACTGTCACTCTCTCTCACACACACACACTGTCCCTCTCTCACACAGACACTGTCCCTCTCTCTCACACACACTGTCCCTCTCTCTCTCACACACACACTGTCCCTCTCTCTCTCACACACACACTGTCCCTCTCACTCTCACACACACTGTCCCTCTCTCTCTCACACACACACACACCATCCCTCTCTCTCACACACACTGTCCCTCTCTCTCTCACACACACACTCACTGTCCCTCTCTCTCACACACACACACTGTCCCTCTCTCTCTCACACACACACACACTGTCGCTCTCTCTCTCACACACACACTGTCCCTCTCTCTCTCAGACACACTGTCCCTCTCTCTCTCACACACACACTGTCCCTCTCTCTCTCACACACACACTGTCCCTCTCTCTCTCACACACACACTGTCCCTCTCTCTCTCACACGCACACACTGTCCCTCTCTCTCACACACACACACTGTCCCTCTCTCTCACACACACACAGTCCCTCTCTCTCTCTCACACACACACACAGTCCCTCTCTCTCACACACACACACACACTGTCCCTCCCTCCCTCTCACACACACACAGTCCCTCTCTCTCACACACACACACACATACTGTCCCTCTCTCTCTCACACACACACACACAGTCTCTCTCTCTCTCTCACACACACTGTCCTTCTCTCTCTCACACACACACTGTCCCTCTCTCTCTCACACACACACACACTGTCCCTCTCTCTCTCACACACACACACACACACTGTCCCTCTCTCTCTCACACACACACTGTCCTTCTCTCTCTCACACACACACTGTCCCTCTCTCTCTCACACACAAACTGTCCCTCTCTCTCTCACACACACTGTCACTCTCTCTCTCACACACACTGTCACTCTCTCTCACACACACACACACTGTCCCTCTCTCTCTCACACACACACTGTCCCTCTCTCTCTCTCACACACACACACACTGTCCCTCTCTCTCACACACACACACACTGTCCCTCTCTCTCTCACATACACACTGTCCCTCTCTCTCTCTCACATACACTGTCCCTCTCTCTCTCACACACACTGTCACTCTCTCTCACACAGACACACACACTGTCCCTCTCTCTCTCACACACACACACACTGTCCCTCTCTCTCACACACACACACTGTCCCTCTCTCTCACACACACACACACTGTCCCTCTCTCTCACACAGACACACACACTGTCCCTCTCTCTCTCACACACACACACTGTCCCTCTCTCTCTCACACACACTGTCTCTCTCTCTCTCACACACACACACACTGTCCCTCTCTCTCACACAGACACACACACTGTCCCTCTCTCTCTCTCACACACACACACTGTCCCTCTCACTCTCACACACACTGTCCCTCTCTCTCTCACACACACACACACCGTCCCTCTCTCTCACACACACTGTCCCTCTCTCTCTCACACACACACTCACTGTCCCTCTCTCTCACACACACACACTGTCCCTCTCTCTCTCACACACTGTCCCTCTCTCTCTCACAAACACACACACTGTCCCTCTCTCTCCCTGTCACACACACTGTCCCTCTCTCTCTCACACACACACTGTCCCTCTCTCTCACACACACTGTCCCTCTCTCTCTCACACACACTGTCACTCTCTCTCACACACACACACTGTCCCTCTCTCTCTCACACACACACTGTCCCTCTCTCTCTCACAAACACACACACACTGTCCCTCTCTCTCACACAGACACACACACTGTCCCTCTCTCTCTCACATACACACTGTCCCTCTCTCTCACACACACACTGTCCCTCTCTCTCACACTGTCCCTCTCTCTCTCACACACACTGTCCCTCTCTCTCACACACACACTGTCCCTCTCTCTCTCTCACACACACACTGTCCCTCTCTCTCACACTGTCCCTCTCTCTCTCACACACACACTGTCCCTCTCTCTCTCTCACACACACACTGTCCCTCTCTCTCACACTGTCCCTCTCTCTCTCACACAGACACGGTCCCTCTCTCTCTCACACACACACTGTCCCTCTCACTCTCACACACACTGTCCCTCTCTCTCTCTCACACACACACACACCGTCCCTCTCTCTCACACACACTGTCCCTCTCTCTCTCACACACACACTCACTGTCCCTCTCTCTCACACACACACACTGTCCCTCTCTCTCTCACACACTGTCCCTCTCTCTCTCACAAACACACACACTGTCCCTCTCTCTCCCTGTCACACACACTGTCCCTCTCTCTCTCACATACACACTGTCCCTCTCTCTCACACACACTGTCCCTCTCTCTCTCACACACACTGTCACTCTCTCTCACACACACACACTGTCCCTCTCTCTCACACACACACACTGTCCCTCTCTCTCTCACACACACACACACACTGTCCCTCTCTCTCACACAGACACACACACTGTCCCTCTCTCTCTCACACACACACACTGTCCCTCTCTCTCACACACACACTGTCCCTCTCTCTCACACTGTCCCTCTCTCTCTCACACACACTGTCCCTCTCTCTCACACACACACTGTCCCTCTCTCTCTCTCACACACACACTGTCCCTCTCTCTCACACTGTCCCTCTCTCTCTCACACACACACTATCCCTCTCTCTCTCTCACACACACTGTCCCTCTCTCTCTCTCACACACACTGTCCCTCTCTCTCTCACACACACTGTCACTCTCTCTCTCACACACACACTGTCCCTCTCTCTCTCACACACACACTGTCCCTCTCTCACACACACACACACACTGTCCCTCTCTCTCTCACACACACACACTGTCCCTCTCTCTCTCACACAAACACTGTCCCTCTCTCTCTCACACACACACTGTCCCTCTCTCTCTCTCTCACACACACTGTCCCTCTCTCTCTCACACACACACACTGTCCCTCTCTCACACACACACTGTCCCTCTCTCACACACACACACACACTGTCCCTCTCTCTCTCACACAGACACTGTCCCTCTCTCTCTCTCACACATACCTGACCCTCTCTCTCTCACACACACACTGTCCCTCTCTCTCACACACACACACACACACACTGTCCCTCTCTCTCACACACACACTGTCCCTCTCTCTCTCACACACACTGTCCCTCTCTCTCACACACACACACACTGTCCCTCTCTCACACAGACACTGTCCCTCTCTCTCACACACACTGTCCCTCTCTCTCTCACACACACACTGTCCCTCTCTCTCTCACACACACACTGTCCCTCTCTCTCTCACACACACACACACCGTCCCTCTCTCTCACACACACTGTCCCTCTCTCTCTCACACACACGCTCACTGTCCCTCTCTCTCACACACACACACACTGTCCCTCTCTCTCTCACACACTGTCCCTCTCTCTCTCACAAACACACACACTGTCCCTCTCTCTCCCTGTCACACACACTGTCCCTCTCTCTCTCACACACACACACTGTCCCTCTCTCTCTCACACACACACACACACACACTGTCGCTCTCTCTCTCACACACACACTGTCCCTCTCTCTCTCAGACACACTGTCCCTCTCTCTCTCACACACACACTGTCCCTCTCTCTCTCACACACACACACACACTGTCCCTCTCTCTCACACAGACACACACACTGTCCCTCTCTCTCTCACATACACACTGTCCCTCTCTCTCACACACACACACTGTCCCTCTCTCTCACACTGTCCCTCTCTCTCTCACACACACTGTCCCTCTCTCTCACACACACACTGTCCCTCTCTCTCTCTCACACACACTGTCCCTCTCTCTCACACTGTCCCTCTCTCTCTCACACACACACTATACCTCTCTCTCTCTCACACACACTGTCCCTCTCTCTCTCACACACACTGTCCCTCTCTCTCTCACACACACTGTCACTCTCTCTCTCACACACACACTGTCCCTCTCTCTCTCACACACACACTGTCCCTCTCTCTCTCTCGCACACACTGTCCCCTCTCTCTCTCACACACACTGTCACTCTCTCTCACACAAACACTGTCCCTCTCTCTGTCACACACACACTGTCCCTCTCTCTCTCACACACACACACTGTCCCTCTCTCTCTCACACACACACACTGTCCCTCTCTCACACAGACACTGTCCCTCTCTCTCACACACACTGTCCCTCTCTCTCTCACACAGACACTGTCCCTCTCTCTCTCTCACACATACCTGACCCTCTCTCTCTCACACACACACTGTCCCTCTCTCTCACACACACACACACTGTCCCTCTCTCTCTCACACACACTGTCCCTCTCTCTCACACACACACTGTCCCTCTCTCTCACACACACACACACTGTCCCTCTCTCACACAGACACTGTCCCTCTCTCTCACACACACTGTCCCTCTCTCTCTCACACACACACTGTCCCTCTCTCTCTCACACACACACTGTCCCTCTCACTCTCACACACACTGTCGCTCTCTCTCTCACACACACACACACCGTCCCTCTCTCTCACACACACTGTCCCTCTCTCTCTCACACACACACTCACTGTCCCTCTCTCTCACACACACACACTGTCCCTCTCTCTCTCACACACTGTCCCTCTCTCTCTCACAAACACACACACTGTCCCTCTCTCTCCCTGTCACACACACTGTCCCTCTCTCTCTCACACACACACACTGTCCCTCTCTCTCTCAGACACACTGTCCCTCTCTCTCACACACACTGTCCCTCTCTCTCTCTCACACACACACACTGTCCCTCTCTCTCTCAGACACACTGTCCCTCTCTCTCTCACACACACACTGTCCCTCTCTCTCTCACACGCACACACTGTCCCTCTCTCTCACACACACACACTGTCCCTCTCTCTCACACACACACAGTCCCTCTCTCTCTCACACACACACACACAGTCCCTCTCTCTCTCACACACACACACACTGTGCCTCCCTCCCTCTCACACACACACAGTCCCTCTCTCTCACACACACACACAAACTGTCCCTCTCTCTCACACACACACACACACAGTCTCTCTCTCTCTCACACACACACTGTCCTTCTCTCTCTCACACACACACTGTCCCTCTCTCTCTCACACACACACTGTCCCTCTCTCTCTCACACACACACACACACACTGTCCCTCTCTCTCTCACACACACACACTGTCCTTCTCTCTCTCACACACACACTGTCCCTCTCTCTCTCACACACAAACTGTCCCTCTCTCTCTCACACACACTGTCACTCTCTCTCTCACACACACTGTCACTCTCTCTCACACACACACACACTGTCCCTCTCTCTCTCACACACACACTGTCCCTCTCTCTCTCTCACACACACACACACTGTCCCTCTCTCTCACACAGACACACACACTGTCCCTCTCTCTCTCACATACACACTGTCCCTCTCTCTCTCTCACACACACTGTCACTCTCTCTCACACAGACACACACACTGTCCCTCTCTCTCTCTCACACACAAACACTGTCCCTCTCTCTCACACACACACACTGTCCCTCTCTCTCACACACACACACACTGTCCCTCTCTCTCACACAGACACACACACTGTCCCTCTCTCTCTCACACACACACACTGTCCCTCTCTCTCTCACACACACTGTCTGTCTCTCTCTCACACACACACACACTGTCCCTCTCTCTCACACAGACACACACACTGTCCCTCTCTCTCTCACACACACACACTGTCCCTCTCACTCTCACACACACTGTCCCTCTCTCTCTCACACACACACACACTGTCCCTCTCTCTCACACACACTGTCCCTCTCTCTCTCACACACACACTCACTGTCCCTCTCTCTCACACACACACACTGTCCCTCTCTCTCTCACACACTGTCCCTCTCTCTCTCACAAACACACACACTGTCCCTCTCTCTCCCTGTCACACACACTGTCCCTCTCTCTCTCACACACACACTGTCCCTCTCTCTCACACACACTGTCCCTCTCTCTCTCACACACACTGTCACTCTCTCTCACACACACACACTGTCCCTCTCTCTCTCACACACACACTGTCCCTCTCTCTCTCACACACACACACACACTGTCCCTCTCTCTCACACAGACACACACACTGTCCCTCTCTCTCTCACATACACACTGTCCCTCTCTCTCACACACACACTGTCCCTCTCTCTCACACTGTCCCTCTCTCTCTCACACACACTGTCCCTCTCTCTCACACACACACTGTCCCTCTCTCTCTCTCACACACACACTGTCCCTCTCTCTCACACGGTCCCTCTCTCTCTCTCACACACACACACTGTCCCTCTCTCTCTCTCACACACACACTGTCCCTCTCTCTCACACTGTCCCTCTCTCTCTCACACAGACACTGTCCCTCTCTCTCTCACACACACACTGTCGCTCTCACTCTCACACACACTGTCCCTCTCTCTCTCACACACACACACACCGTCCCTCTCTCTCACACACACTGTCCCTCTCTCTCTCACACACACACACACTGTCCCTCTCTCTCTCACACACTGTCCCTCTCTCTCTCACAAACACACACACTGTCCCTCTCTCTCCCTGTCACACACACTGTCCCTCTCTCTCTCTCACATACACACTGTCCCTCTCTCTCACACACACTGTCCCTCTCTCTCTCACACACACTGTCACTCTCTCTCACACACACACACTGTCCCTCTCTCTCTCACACACACACTGTCCCTCTCTCTCTCACACACACACACACACTGTCCCTCTCTCTCACACAGACACACACACTGTCCCTCTCTCTCTCACATACACACTGTCCCTCTCTCTCACACACACACTGTCCCTCTCTCTCACACACACACTGTCCCTCTCTCTCTCTCACACACACACACTGTCCCTCTCTCTCACACTGTCCCTCTCTCTCTCACACACACACTATCCCTCTCTCTCTCTCACACACACTGTCCCTCTCTCTCTCTCTCACACACTGTCCCTCTCTCTCTCACACACACTGTCCCTCTCTCTCTCTCACACACACTGTCCCCTCTCTCTCTCACACACACTGTCACTCTCTCTCACACAAACACTGTCCCTCTCTCTCTCACACACACACTGTCCCTCTCTCTCTCACACACACACACTGTCCCTCTCTCTCTCACACACACACACTGTCCCTCACTCACACACACACTGTCCCTCTCTCACACACACACACACACTGTCCCTCTCTCTCTCACACAGACACTGTCTCTCTCTCTCTCTCACACATACCTGACCCTCTCTCTCTCACACACACACTGTCCCTCTCTCTCACACACACACACACTGTCCCTCTCTCTCACACACACACTGTCCCTCTCTCTCTCACACACACTGTCCCTCTCTCTCACACACACACTGTCCCTCTCTCTCACACACACACACACTGTCCCTCTCTCACACAGACACTGTCCCTCTCTCTCACACACCCTGTCCCTCTCTCTCTCACACACACACTGTCCCTCTCTCTCTCACACACACACTGTCCCTCTCACTCTCACACACACTGTCCCTCTCTCTCTCACACACACACACACCGTCCCTCTCTCTCACACACACTGTCCCTCTCTCTCTCACACACACACTCACTGTCCCTCTCTCTCACACACACACACTGTCCCTCTCTCTCTCACACACTGTCCCTCTCTCTCTCACAAACACACACACTGTCCCTCTCTCTCCCTGTCACACACACTGTCCCTCTCTCTCTCACACACACACACTGTCCCTCTCTCTCTCACACACACACACACACTGTCGCTCTCTCTCTCACACACACACTGTCCCTCTCTCTCTCAGACACACTGTCCCTCTCTCTCTCACACACACACTGTCCCTCTCTCTCTCACACGCACACACTGTCCCTCTCTCTCACACACACACACTGTCCCTCTCTCTCACACACACACAGTCCCTCTCTCTCTCACACACACACACACAGTCCCTCTCTCTCACACACACACACACACTGTCCCTCCCTCCCTCTCACATACACACAGTCCCTCTCTCTCACACACACACACATACTGTCCCTCTCTCTCTCACACACACACACACAGTCTCTCTCTCTCTCACACACACACTGTCCTTCTCTCTCTCACACACACACTGTCCCTCTCTCTCTCACACACACACACACTCTGTCCCTCTCTCTCTCACACACACACACACACACTGTCCCTCTCTCTCTCACACACACACACTGTCCTTCTCTCTCTCACACACACACTGTCTCTCTCTCTCACACACAAACTGTCCCTCTCTCTCTCACACACACTGTCACTCTCTCTCTCACACACACTGTCACTCTCTCTCACACACACACACACTGTCCCTCTCTCTCTCACACACACACTGTCCCTCTCTCTCTCTCACACACACACACACTGTCCCTCTCTCTCACACAGACACACACACTGTCCCTCTCTCTCTCACATACACACTGTCCCTCTCTCTCTCTCACACACACTGTCCCTCTCTCTCTCACACACACTGTCACGCTCTCTCACGCACACACACTGTCCCTCTCTCTCTCACACACACACTGTCCCTCTCTCTCTCACACACACACACACACTGTCCCTCTCTCTCACACAGACACACACACTGTCCCTCTCTCTCTCACATACACACTGTCCCTCTCTCTCACACACACACTGTCCCTCTCTCTCACACACACACTGTCACTCTCTCTCTCACACACACTGTCCCTCTCTCTCACACACACACTGTCCCTCTCTCTCTCTCACACACACACTGTCCCTCTCTCTCACACTGTCCCTCTCTCTCTCACACACACACTATCCCTCTCTCTCTCACACACACACTGTCCCTCTCTCTCTCTCACACACACTGTCCCTCTCTCTCTCACACACACTGTCACTCTCTCTCTCACACACACACACTGTCCCTCTCTCTCTCTCACTCACACTGTCCCTCTCTCTCACACACACACACACTGTCCCTCTCTCTCACACAGACACACACACTGTCCCTCTCTCTCTCACACACACACACTGTCCCTCTCTCTCTCACACACACTGTCTCTCTCTCTCTCACACACACACAGTCCCTCTCTCTCTCACACACACACTGTCCCTCTCTCTCACACAGACACACACACTGTCCCTCTCTCTCTCTCACACACACACACTGTCCCTCTCACTCTCACACACACTGTCCCTCTCTCTCTCACACACACACACACCGTCCCTCTCTCTCACACACACTGTCCCTCTCTCTCTCACACACACACTCACTGTCCCTCTCTCTCACACACACACACTGTCCCTCTCTCTCTCACACACTGTCCCTCTCTCTCTCACAAACACACACACTGTCCCTCTCTCTCCCTGTCACACACACTGTCCCTCTCTCTCTCACACACACACTGTCCCTCTCTCTCACACACACTGTCCCTCTCTCTCTCACACACACTGTCACTCTCTCTCACACACACACACTGTCCCTCTCTCTCTCACACACACACTGTCCCTCTCTCTCTCACAAACACACACACTGTCCCTCTCTCTCCCTGTCACACACACTGTCCCTCTCTCTCTCACATACACACTGTCCCTCTCTCTCACACACACTGTCCCTCTCTCTCTCACACACACTGTCCCTCTCTCTCTCACACACACACTGTCCCTCTCTCTCTCACACACACTGTCACTCTCTCTCTCACACACACACTGTCCCTCTCTCTCTCACACACACACTGTCCCTCTCTCTCTCTCACACACTGTCCCTCTCTCTCTCACACACACACACTGTCCCTCTCTCTCTCACACAAACACTGTCCCTCTCTCTCTCACACACACACTGTCCCTCTCTCTCTCTCTCACACACACTGTCCCTCTCTCTCTCACACACACACACTGTCCCTCTCTCACACACACACTGTCCCTCTCTCACACACACACACACACTGTCCCTCTCTCTCTCACACAGACACTGTCCCTCTCTCTCTCTCACACATACCTGACCCTCTCTCTCTCACACACACACTGTCCCTCTCTCTCACACACACACACACACACTGTCCCTCTCTCTCACACACACACTGTCCCTCTCTCTCTCACACACACTGTCCCTCTCTCTCACACACACACTGTCCCTCTCTCTCACACACACACACACTGTCCCTCTCTCACACAGACACTGTCCCTCTCTCTCACACACACTGTCCCTCTCTCTCACACACACACACTGTCCCTCTCTCTCTCACACACACACTGTCCCTCTCTCTCTCACACACACACACACCGTCCCTCTCTCTCACACACACTGTCCCTCTCTCTCTCACACACACGCTCACTGTCCCTCTCTCTCACACACACACACACTGTCCCTCTCTCTCTCACACACTGTCCCTCTCTCTCTCACAAACACACACACTGTCCCTCTCTCTCCCTGTCACACACACTGTCCCTCTCTCTCTCACACACACACACTGTCCCTCTCTCTCTCACACACACACACACACTGTCGCTCTCTCTCTCACACACACACTGTCCCTCTCTCTCTCAGACACACTGTCCCTCTCTCTCTCACACACACACTGTCCCTCTCTCTCTCACACACACACACACACTGTCCCTCTCTCTCACACAGACACACACACTGTCCCTCTCTCTCTCACATACACACTGTCCCTCTCTCTCACACACACACACTGTCCCTCTCTCTCACACTGTCCCTCTCTCTCTCACACACACTGTCCCTCTCTCTCACACACACACTGTCCCTCTCTCTCTCTCACACACACTGTCCCTCTCTCTCACACTGTCCCTCTCTCTCTCACACACACACTATACCTCTCTCTCTCTCACACACACTGTCCCTCTCTCTCTCACACACACTGTCCCTCTCTCTCTCACACACACTGTCACTCTCTCTCTCACACACACACTGTCCCTCTCTCTCTCACACACACACTGTCCCTCTCTCTCTCTCACACACACTGTCCCCTCTCTCTCTCACACACACTGTCACTCTCTCTCACACAAACACTGTCCCTCTCTCTGTCACACACACACTGTCCCTCTCTCTCTCACACACACACACTGTCCCTCTCTCTCTCACACACACACACTGTCCCTCTCTCACACAGACACTGTCCCTCTCTCTCACACACACTGTCCCTCTCTCTCTCACACAGACACTGTCCCTCTCTCTCTCTCACACATACCTGACCCTCTCTCTCTCACACACACACTGTCCCTCTCTCTCACACACACACACACTGTCCCTCTCTCTCTCACACACACTGTCCCTCTCTCTCACACACACACTGTCCCTCTCTCTCACACACACACACACTGTCCCTCTCTCACACAGACACTGTCCCTCTCTCTCACACACACTGTCCCTCTCTCTCTCACACACACACTGTCCCTCTCTCTCTCACACACACACTGTCCCTCTCACTCTCACACACACTGTCGCTCTCTCTCTCACACACACACACACCGTCCCTCTCTCTCACACACACTGTCCCTCTCTCTCTCACACACACACTCACTGTCCCTCTCTCTCACACACACACACTGTCCCTCTCTCTCTCACACACTGTCCCTCTCTCTCTCACAAACACACACACTGTCCCTCTCTCTCCCTGTCACACACACTGTCCCTCTCTCTCTCACACACACACACTGTCCCTCTCTCTCTCAGACACACTGTCCCTCTCTCTCACACACACTGTCCCTCTCTCTCTCTCACACACACACACTGTCCCTCTCTCTCTCAGACACACTGTCCCTCTCTCTCTCACACACACACTGTCCCTCTCTCTCTCACACGCACACACTGTCCCTCTCTCTCACACACACACACTGTCCCTCTCTCTCACACACACACAGTCCCTCTCTCTCTCACACACACACACACAGTCCCTCTCTCTCTCACACACACACACACTGTGCCTCCCTCCCTCTCACACACACACAGTCCCTCTCTCTCACACACACACACAAACTGTCCCTCTCTCTCACACACACACACACACAGTCTCTCTCTCTCTCACACACACACTGTCCTTCTCTCTCTCACACACACACTGTCCCTCTCTCTCTCTCACACACACACACTGTCCCTCTCTCTCTCACACACACACACACACTGTCCCTCTCTCTCTCTCACACACACACACTGTCCCTCTCTCTCTCACACACACACACACACTGTCCCTCTCTCTCTCACACACACACACTGTCCTTCTCTCTCTCACACACACACTGTCCCTCTCTCTCTCACACACAAACTGTCCCTCTCTCTCTCACACACACTGTCACTCTCTCTCTCACACACACTGTCACTCTCTCTCACACACACACACACTGTCCCTCTCTCTCTCACACACACACTGTCCCTCTCTCTCTCTCACACACACACACACTGTCCCTCTCTCTCACACAGACACACACACTGTCCCTCTCTCTCTCACATACACACTGTCCCTCTCTCTCTCTCACACACACTGTCACTCTCTCTCACACAGACACACACACTGTCCCTCTCTCTCTCTCACACACAAACACTGTCCCTCTCTCTCACACACACACACTGTCCCTCTCTCTCACACACACACACACTGTCCCTCTCTCTCACACAGACACACACACTGTCCCTCTCTCTCTCACACACACACACTGTCCCTCTCTCTCTCACACACACTGTCTGTCTCTCTCTCACACACACACACACTGTCCCTCTCTCTCACACAGACACACACACTGTCCCTCTCTCTCTCACACACACACACTGTCCCTCTCACTCTCACACACACTGTCCCTCTCTCTCTCACACACACACACACTGTCCCTCTCTCTCACACACACTGTCCCTCTCTCTCTCACACACACACTCACTGTCCCTCTCTCTCACACACACACACTGTCCCTCTCTCTCTCACACACTGTCCCTCTCTCTCTCACAAACACACACACTGTCCCTCTCTCTCCCTGTCACACACACTGTCCCTCTCTCTCTCACACACACACTGTCCCTCTCTCTCACACACACTGTCCCTCTCTCTCTCACACACACTGTCACTCTCTCTCACACACACACACTGTCCCTCTCTCTCTCACACACACACTGTCCCTCTCTCTCTCACACACACACACACACTGTCCCTCTCTCTCACACAGACACACACACTGTCCCTCTCTCTCTCACATACACACTGTCCCTCTCTCTCACACACACACTGTCCCTCTCTCTCACACTGTCCCTCTCTCTCTCACACACACTGTCCCTCTCTCTCACACACACACTGTCCCTCTCTCTCTCTCACACACACACTGTCCCTCTCTCTCACACGGTCCCTCTCTCTCTCTCACACACACACACTGTCCCTCTCTCTCTCTCACACACACACTGTCCCTCTCTCTCACACTGTCCCTCTCTCTCTCACACAGACACTGTCCCTCTCTCTCTCACACACACACTGTCCCTCTCACTCTCACACACACTGTCCCTCTCTCTCTCACACACACACACACCGTCCCTCTCTCTCACACACACTGTCCCTCTCTCTCTCACACACACACTCACTGTCCCTCTCTCTCACACACACACACTGTCCCTCTCTCTCTCACACACTGTCCCTCTCTCTCTCACAAACACACACACTGTCCCTCTCTCTCCCTGTCACACACACTGTCCCTCTCTCTCTCTCACATACACACTGTCCCTCTCTCTCACACACACTGTCCCTCTCTCTCTCACACACACTGTCACTCTCTCTCACACACACACACTGTCCCTCTCTCTCTCACACACACACTGTCCCTCTCTCTCTCACACACACACACACACTGTCCCTCTCTCTCACACAGACACACACACTGTCCCTCTCTCTCTCACATACACACTGTCCCTCTCTCTCACACACACACTGTCCCTCTCTCTCACACACACACTGTCCCTCTCTCTCTCTCACACACACACACTGTCCCTCTCTCTCACACTGTCCCACTCTCTCTCACACACACACTATCCCTCTCTCTCTCTCACACACACTGTCCCTCTCTCTCTCTCACACACACTGTCCCTCTCTCTCTCACACACACTGTCTCTCTCTCTCTCTCACACACACTGTCCCCTCTCTCTCTCACACACACTGTCACTCTCTCTCACACAAACACTGTCCCTCTCTCTCTCACACACACACTGTCCCTCTCTCTCTCACACACACACACTGTCCCTCTCTCTCTCACACACACACACTGTCCCTCACTCACACACACACTGTCCCTCTCTCACACACACACACACACTGTCCCTCTCTCTCTCACACAGACACTGTCTCTCTCTCTCTCTCACACATACCTGACCCTCTCTCTCTCACACACACACTGTCCCTCTCTCTCACACACACACACACTGTCCCTCTCTCTCACACACACACTGTCCCTCTCTCTCTCACACACACTGTCCCTCTCTCTCACACACACACTGTCCCTCTCTCTCACACACACACACACTGTCCCTCTCTCACACAGACACTGTCCCTCTCTCTCACACACACTGTCCCTCTCTCTCTCACACACACACTGTCCCTCTCTCTCTCACACACACACTGTCCCTCTCACTCTCACACACACTGTCCCTCTCTCTCTCACACACACACACACCGTCCCTCTCTCTCACACACACTGTCCCTCTCTCTCTCACACACACACTCACTGTCCCTCTCTCTCACACACACACACTGTCCCTCTCTCTCTCACACACTGTCCCTCTCTCTCTCACAAACACACACACTGTCCCTCTCTCTCCCTGTCACACACACTGTCCCTCTCTCTCTCACACACACACACTGTCCCTCTCTCTCTCACACACACACACACACAGTCGCTCTCTCTCTCACACACACACTGTCCCTCTCTCTCTCAGACACACTGTCCCTCTCTCTCTCACACACACACTGTCCCTCTCTCTCTCACACGCACACACTGTCCCTCTCTCTCACACACACACACTGTCCCTCTCTCTCACACACACACAGTCCCTCTCTCTCTCACACACACACACACAGTCCCTCTCTCTCACACACACACACACACTGTCCCTCCCTCCCTCTCACATACACACAGTCCCTCTCTCTCACACACACACACATACTGTCCCTCTCTCTCTCACACACACACACACAGTCTCTCTCTCTCTCACACACACACTGTCCTTCTCTCTCTCACACACACACTGTCCCTCTCTCTCTCACACACACACACACTCTGTCCCTCTCTCTCTCACACACACACACACACACTGTCCCTCTCTCTCTCACACACACACACTGTCCTTCTCTCTCTCACACACACACTGTCTCTCTCTCTCACACACAAACTGTCCCTCTCTCTCTCACACACACTGTCACTCTCTCTCTCACACACACTGTCACTCTCTCTCACACACACACACAGTTCCTCTCTCTCTCACACACACACTGTCCCTCTCTCTCTCTCACACACACACACACTGTCCCTCTCTCTCACACAGACACACACACTGTCCCTCTCTCTCTCACATACACACTGTCCCTCTCTCTCTCTCACACACACTGTCCCTCTCTCTCTCACACACACTGTCACGCTCTCTCACGCACACACACTGTCCCTCTCTCTCTCACACACACACTGTCCCTCTCTCTCTCACACACACACACACACTGTCCCTCTCTCTCACACAGACACACACACTGTCCCTCTCTCTCTCACATACACACTGTCCCTCTCTCTCACACACACACTGTCCCTCTCTCTCACACACACACTGTCACTCTCTCTCTCACACACACTGTCCCTCTCTCTCACACACACACTGTCCCTCTCTCTCTCTCTCTCACACACACACTGTCCCTCTCTCTCACACTGTCCCTCTCTCTCTCACACACACACTATCCCTCTCTCTCTCACACACACACTGTCCCTCTCTCTCTCTCACACACACTGTCCCTCTCTCTCTCACACACACTGTCACTCTCTCTCTCACACACACACTGTCCCTCTCTCTCACACACACACACTGTCCCTCTCTCTCTCTCACTCACACTGTCCCCTCTCTCTCTCACACACACTGTCACTCTCTCTCACACAAACACTGTCCCTCTCTCTCACACACACACTGTCCCTCTCTCTCACACACACACACTGTCCCTCTCTCTCTCACACACACACTGTCCCTCTCTCTCACACACACACACTGTCCCTCTCTCTCTCTCACTCACACTGTCCCCTCTCTCTCTCACACACACTGTCACTCTCTCTCACACAGACACTGTCCCTCTCTCTCACACACACTGTCCCTCTCTCTCTCACACACACACACTGTCCCTCTCTCACACAGACACTGTCCCTCTCTCACACAGACACTGTCCCTCTCTCTCTCACACAGACACTGTCCCTCTCTCTCTCTCACACATACCTGACCCTCTCTCTCACACACACACACTGTCCCTCTCTCTCACACACACACACACACTGTCCCTCTCTCTCACACACACACTGTCCCTCTCTCTCTCACACACACTGTCCCTCTCTCTCACACACACACTGTCCCTCTCTCTCTCTCACACATACCTGACCCTCTCTCACACACACACACTCACAGTCCCTCTCTCTCACACTCACACACACACTGTCCCTCCCTCCCTCTCACACACACACAGTCCCTCTCTCTCACACACACACACATACTGTCCCTCTCTCTCACACACACACACACACTGTCCCTCTCTCACACAGACACTGTCCCTCTCTCTCACACACACTGTCCCTCTCTCTCTCACACACACACTGTCCCTCTCTCTCTCACACACACACTGTCCCTCTCACTCTCGCACACACACACACCGTCCCTCTCTCTCACACACACTGTCCCTCTCTCTCTCACACACACACTCACTGTCCCTCTCTCTCACACACACACACTGTCCCTCTCTCTCTCACACACTGTCCCTCTCTCTCTCACAAACACACACACTGTCCCTCTCTCTCCCTGTCACACACACTGTCCCACTCTCTCTCACACACACACACTGTCCCTCTCTCTCTCACACACACACACACACTGTCGCTCTCTCTCTCACACACACACTGTCCCTCTCTCTCTCAGACACACTGTCCCTCTCTCTCTCACACACACACTGTCCCTCTCTCTCTCACACGCACACACTGTCCCTCTCTCTCACACACACACACACTGTCCCTCTCTCTCACACACACACAGTCCCTCTCTCTCTCACACACACACACACACAGTCCCTCTCTCTCACACACACACACAGTCCCTCTCTCTCACACACACACACACACACTGTCCCTCTCTCTCTCTCAGACACACACACTGTCCCTCTCTCTCACACACACACACACACATACTGTCCCTCTCTCTCACACACACACACACACACACAGTCCCCCTCTCTCTCTCACACACACACTGTCCCTCTCTCACACACACTGTCCCTCTCTCTCACACACACACACTGTCCCCCTCTCACACACACACTGTCCCTCTCTCTCACACACACACACTGTCCCTCTCTCTCTCTCTCACATACACACTGTCCCTCTCTCTCACACACACACACTGTCCCTCTCTCTCTCTCATACACACACTGTCTCTCTCTCACACACTGTCCCTCTCTCTCACACACACACACTGTCCCTCTCTCTCTCATACACACACTGTCTCTCTCTCACACACTGTCCCTCTCTCTCTCACATACACTCTGTCTCTCTCTCTCTCTCTCACACAGACACTGTCCCTCTCTCTCACTCTCACACATACCTGACCCTCTCTCTCCCACACACACTGTCCCTCTCTCACGCATATTCACTGTCTCTCTCTCACACACACACACTGTCCCTCTCTCTCTCACACACACACTGTCCCTCTCTCTCTCTCACATACATACTGTCCCTCCCGCTCACACACACACTGTCCCTCTCTCTCTCACACACACACTGTCCCTCTCACTCACACACACACACACTGTCCCTCTCTGTCACACACACACACACACACACTGTCCCTCTCTCTCTCACATACACACTGTCCCTCCCGCTCACACACACACTGTCCCTCTCTCTCTCACACACACACTGTCCCTCTCTCACACACACACACACTGTCCCTCTCTCTCTCTCACACACACACACACTGTCCCTCTCTCACACACACACACTGTCTGTCTCACACGCACACTGTCTGTCTCTCACACACACAGACTGTCCCTCTCTCTCACACACACTCTCCCTCTCTCTCTCACACACACACACACAGTCCCTCTCTCTCTCTCACACACACACTGTCCTTCTCTCTCTCACACACACACTGTCCCTCTCTCACATACACACACTGTCCCTCTCTCTCTCTCACACACACACACACTGTCCCTCTCTCACACACACACACTGTCTGTCTCACACGCACACTGTCTGTCTCTCACACACACACACTGTCCCTCTCTCTCACACACACTCTCCCTCTCTCTCTCACACACACACACACAGTCCCTCTCTCTCTCTCACACACACACTGTCCTTCTCTCTCTCACACACACACTGTCCCTCTCTCACATACACACACTGTCCCTCTCTCTCACACAAACACACTGTCCTTCTCTCTCTCACACACACACTGTCCCTCTCTCTCTCACACACACACACACACAGTCCCTCTCTCTCTCACACACACACACACTGTCCCTCTGTCTCTCACACACACACACACAGTCCCTCTCTCTCTCACACACACACACACTGTCTCTCTCTCTCTCTCACACACACACTGTCCTTCTCTCTCTCACACACACACTGTCCCTCTCTCTATCTCACACACACACACACACACTGTCCCTCTCTCTCACACACACACACACTGTCCTTCTCTCTCTCACACACACACACTGTCCCTCTCTCTCACACAGACACACACACTGTCCCTCTCTCTCTCTCACACACACACTGTCCCTCTCTCACACACACACGCACACACTGTCCCTCTCTCTCACACACACACACACTGTCCTTCTCTCTCTCACACACACACTGTCCCTCTCTCTCACACAGACACACACACTGTCCCTCTCTCTCTCTCACATACACACTGTCCCTCTCTCTCACACACACACTGTCCCTCTCTCTCACACTGTCCCTCTCTCTCACACACACACTGTCCCTCTCTCTCACACACAAACTGTTCCTCTCTCTCTCTCTCACACACACTGTGCCTCTCTCTCTCACACACACTGTCACTCTCTGTCTCACACACACACTGTCCCTCTCTCTCACACACACACACTGTCCCTCTCTCTCTCTCACACACACACTGTCCCTCTCTCTCTCACACACACTGTCACTCTCTCTCTCACACACACTGTCCCTCTCTCTCTCACACACACACACACTGTCCCTCTCTCTCTCACACACACACACTGTCCCTCTCTCTCTCTCACACACACTGTCCCCTCTCTCTCTCACACACACTGTCACTCTCTCTCACACAAACACTGTCCCTCTCTCTCTCACACACACACTGTCCCTCTCTCTCTCACACACACACACTGTCCCTCTCTCTCTCACACACACACACACTGTCCCTCTCTCTCTCACACACACACACTGTCCCTCTCTCACACAGACACTGTCCCTCTCTCTCACACACACTGTCCCTCTCTCTCTCACACACACACTGTCCCTCTCTCTCTCTCACACACACTGTCCCCTCTCTCTCTCACACACACTGTCACTCTCTCTCACACAAACACTGTCCCTCTCTCTCTCACACACACACTGTCCCTCTCTCTCTCACACACACACACTGTCCCTCTCTCTCTCACACACACACACACTGTCCCTCTCTCTCTCACACACACACACTGTCCCTCTCTCACACAGACACTGTCCCTCTCTCTCACACACACTGTCCCTCTCTCTCTCACACAGACACTGTCCCTCTCTCTCTCTCACACATACCTGACCCTCTCTCTCACACACACACACTGTCCCTCTCTCTCTCTCACACATACCTGACCCTCTCTCTCACACACACACTGTCCCTCTCTCTCTCACACACACTGTCCCTCTCTCTCACACACACACTGTCCCTCTCTCTCACACACACACACACACTGTCCCTCTCTCACACAGACACTGTCCCTCTCTCTCACACACACTGTCCCTCTCTCTCTCACACACACACTGTCCCTCTCTCTCTCACACACACACTGTCCCTCTCACTCTCACACACACTGTCCCTCTCTCTCTCACACACACACACACCGTCCCTCTCTCTCACACACACTGTCCCTCTCTCTCTCACACACACACTCACTGTCCCTCTCTCTCACACACACACACTGTCCCTCTCTCTCTCACACACTGTCCCTCTCTCTCTCACAAACACACACACTGTCCCTCTCTCTCCCTGTCACACACACTGTCCCACTCTCTCTCACACACACACACTGTCCCTCTCTCTCTCACACACACACACACACTGTCGCTCTCTCTCTCACACACACACTGTCCCTCTCTCTCTCAGACACACTGTCCCTCTCTCTCTCACACACACACTGTCCCACTCTCTCTCACACGCACACACTGTCCCTCTCTCTCACACACACACACTGTCCCTCTCTCTCACACACACAGTCCCTCTCTCTCACACACACACACACACTGTCCCTCCCTCCCTCTCACACACACACAGTCCCTCTCTCTCACACACACACACACATACTGTCCCTCTCTCTCTCACACACACACACAGTCTCTCTCTCTCTCACACACACACTGTCCTTCTCTCTCTCACACACACACTGTCCCTCTCTCTCTCACACACACACACACACTGTCCCTCTCTCTCTCACACACACACACACACAGTCCCTCTCTCTCTCACACACACACACTGTCCTTCTCTCTCTCACACACACACTGTCCCTCTCTCTCTCTCTCACACACACTGTCACTCTCTCTCTCACACACACTGTCACTCTCTCTCACACACACACACAGTCCCTCTCTCTCTCACACACACACTGTCCCTCTCTCTCTCTCACACACACACACACTGTCCCTCTCTCTCACACAGACACACACACTGTCCCTCTCTCTCTCACATACACACTGTCCCTCTCTCTCTCTCACACACACTGTCCCTCTCTCTCTCACACACACTGTCACTCTCACTCACACACACACACTGTCCTTCTCTCTCTCACACACACACTGTCCCTCTCTCTCTCACACACACACTGTCCCTCTCACTCTCACACACACTGTCCCTCTCTCTCTCACACACACACACACCGTCCCTCTCTCTCACACACACTGTCCCTCTCTCTCTCACACACACACTCACTGTCCCTCTCTCTCACACACACACACTGTCCCTCTCTCTCTCACACACTGTCCCTCTCTCTCTCCCTGTCACACACACTGTCCCTCTCTCTCCCTGTCACACACACTGTCCCACTCTCTCTCACACACACACACTGTCCCTCTCTCTCTCACACACACACACACACTGTCGCTCTCTCTCTCACACACACACTGTCCCTCTCTCTCTCAGACACACTGTCCCTCTCTCTCTCACACACACACTGTCCCACTCTCTCTCACACGCACACACTGTCCCTCTCTCTCACACACACACACTGTCCCTCTCTCTCACACACACTGTCCCTCTCTCTCACACACACACACACACTGTCCCTCCCTCCCTCTCACACACACACAGTCCCTCTCTCTCACACACACACACACATACTGTCCCTCTCTCTCTCACACACACACACAGTCTCTCTCTCTCTCACACACACACTGTCCTTCTCTCTCTCACACACACACTGTCCCTCTCTCTCTCACACACACACACACACTGTCCCTCTCTCTCTCACACACACACACACACAGTCCCTCTCTCTCTCACACACACACACTGTCCTTCTCTCTCTCACACACACACTGTCCCTCTCTCTCTCTCTCACACACACTGTCACTCTCTCTCTCACACACACTGTCACTCTCTCTCACACACACACACAGTCCCTCTCTCTCTCACACACACACTGTCCCTCTCTCTCTCTCACACACACACACACTGTCCCTCTCTCTCACACAGACACACACACTGTCCCTCTCTCTCTCACATACACACTGTCCCTCTCTCTCTCACACACACACTGTCCCTCTCTCTCTCACACACACTGTCACTCTCACTCACACACACACACTGTCCTTCTCTCTCTCACACACACACTGTCCCTCTCTCTCACACACACTGTCCCTCTCTCTCTCACACACACACTGTCCCTCTCTCACACACACACACACTGTCCCTCTCACTCTCACACACACTGTCCCTCTCTCTCTCACACACACACACACCGTCCCTCTCTCTCACACACACTGTCCCTCTCTCTCTCACACACACACTCACTGTCCCTCTCTCTCTCACACACACACTGTCCCTCTCTCTCTCACACACACTGTCACTCTCTCTCACACACACACTGTCCCTCTCTCTCTCACACACACACTGTCCCTCTCTCTCTCACACACACACTGTCCCTCTCTCTCTCACACACACTGTCCCCTCTCTCTCTCACACACACTGTCACTCTCTCTCACACAAACACTGTCGCTCTCTCTCTCACACACACACTGTCCCTCTCTCTCTCACACAAACACTGTCGCTCTCTCTCTCACACACACACTGTCCCTCTCTCTCTCACACACACACACTGTCCCTCTCTCTCTCACACACACACACACTGTCCCTCTCTCTCTCACACACACACACTGTCCCTCTCTCACACAGACACTGTCCCTCTCTCTCACACACACTGTCCCTCTCTCTCTCACACAGACACTGTCCCTCTCTCTCTCTCACACATACCTGACCCTCTCTCTCACACACACACACTGTCCCTCTCTCTCACACACACACACACACACACACACTGTCCCTCTCTCTCACACACACACTGTCCCTCTCTCTCTCACACACACTGTCCCTCTCTCTCACACACACACTGTCCCTCTCTCTCACACACACACACACTGTCCCTCTCTCACACAGACACTGCCCCTCTCTCTCACACACACTGTCCCTCTCTCTCTCACACACACACTGTCCCTCTCACTCTCACACACACTGTCCCTCTCTCTCTCACACACACACACACCGTCCCTCTCTCTCACACACACTGTCCCTCTCTCTCTCACACACACACTCACTGTCCCTCTCTCTCACACACACACACTGTCCCTCTCTCTCTCACACACTGTCCCTCTCTCTCTCACAAACACACACACTGTCCCTCTCTCTCCCTGTCACACACACTGTCCCTCTCTCTCTCACACACACACACTGTCCCTCTCTCTCTCACACACACACAAACACTGTCGCTCTCTCTCTCACACACACACTGTCCCTCTCTCTCTCAGACACACTGTCCCTCTCTCTCTCACACACACACTGTCCCTCTCTCTATCTCACACACACACACACACTGTCCCTCTCTCTCTCACACACACACGCACACACTGTCCCTCTCTCTCACACACACACACACTGTCCTTCTCTCTCTCACACACACACTGTCCCTCTCTCTCACACAGACACACACACTGTCCCTCTCTCTCTCTCACATACACACTGTCCCTCTCTCTCACACACACACTGTCCCTCTCTCTCACACTGTCCCTCTCTCTCTCACACACACTGTCCCTCTCTCTCACACACACACTGTCCCTCTCTCTCTCTCTCACACACACACTGTCCCTCTCTCTCACACTGTCCCTCTCTCTCTCACACACACACTATCCCTCTCTCTCTCACACACACACTGTCCCTCTCTCTCTCACACACACACTGTGCCTCTCTCTCTCACACACAGTCACTCTCTCTCTCACACACACACTGTCCCTCTCTCTCACACACACACACACTGTCCCTCTCTCTCTCACACACACACTGTCCCTCTCTCTCTCACACACACTGTCACTCTCTCTCACACACACACTGTCCCTCTCTCTCTCACACACACACTGTCCCTCTCTCTCTCACACACACACTGTCCCTCTCTCTCTCTCACACACACTGTCCCCTCTCTCTCTCACACACACTGTCACTCTCTCTCACACAAACACTGTCCCTCTCTCTCTCACACACACACTGTCCCTCTCTCTCTCACACACACACACTGTCCTTCTCTCTCTCACACACACACTGTCCCTCTCTCTCACACAGACACACACACTGTCCCTCTCTCTCTCTCACATACACACTGTCCCTCTCTCTCACACACACACTGTCCCTCTCTCTCACACTGTCCCTCTCTCTCTCACACACACTGTCCCTCTCTCTCTCACACACACACACACACTGTCCCTCTCTCTCTCACACACACACACACTGTCCCTCTCTCTCTCACACACACACACTGTCCCTCTCTCACACAGACACTGTCCCTCTCTCTCACACACACTGTCCCTCTCTCTCTCACACACACACTGTCCCTCTCTCTCTCTCACACACACTGTCCCCTCTCTCTCTCACACACACACTGTCCCTCTCTCTCTCACACACACTGTCCCCTCTCTCTCTCACACACACTGTCACTCTCTCTCACACAAACACTGTCCCTCTCTCTCTCACACACACACTGTCCCTCTCTCTCTCACACACACACACTGTCCCTCTCTCTCTCACACACACACACACTGTCCCTCTCTCTCTCACACACACACACTGTCCCTCTCTCACACAGACACTGTCCCTCTCTCTCACACACACTGTCCCTCTCTCTCTCACACAGACACTGTCCCTCTCTCTATCTCACACACACACACACACTGTCCCTCTCTCTCTCACACACACACGCACACACTGTCCCTCTCTCTCACACACACACAGTCCTTCTCTCTCACACACAGACTGTCCCTCTCTCTCACACAGACACACACACTGTCCCTCTCTCTCTCTCACATACACACTGTCCCTCTCTCTCACACACACACTGTCCCTCTCTCTCACACTGTCCCTCTCTCTCTCACACACACTGTCCCTCTCTCTCACACACACACTGTCCCTCTCTCTCTCTCACACACACACTGTCCCTCTCTCTCACACTGTCCCTCTCTCTCTCACACACACACTATCCCTCTCTCTCTCACACACACACTGTCCCTCTCTCTCTCTCACACACACTGTGCCTCTCTCTCTCACACACACTGTCACTCTCTCTCTCACACACACACTGTCCCTCTCTCTCACACACACACACACTGTCCCTCTCTCTCTCACACACACACTGTCCCTCTCTCTCTCACACACACTGTCACTCTCTCTCACACACACACTGTCCCTCTCTCTCTCACACACACACTGTCCCTCTCTCTCTCACACACACACTGTCCCTCTCTCTCTCTCACACACACTGTCCCCCTCTCTCTCTCACACACACTGTCACTCTCTCTCACACAAACACTGTCCCTCTCTCTCTCACACACACACTGTCCCTCTCTCTCTCACACACACACACTGTCCTTCTCTCTCTCACACACACACTGTCCCTCTCTCTCACACAGACACACACACTGTCCCTCTCTCTCTCTCACATACACACTGTCCCTCTCTCTCACACACACACTGTCCCTCTCTCTCACACTGTCCCTCTCTCTCTCACACACACTGTCCCTCTCTCTCTCACACACACACACACACTGTCCCTCTCTCTCTCACACACACACACACTGTCCCTCTCTCTCTCACACACACACACTGTCCCTCTCTCACACAGACACTGTCCCTCTCTCTCACACACACTGTCCCTCTCTCTCTCACACACACACTGTCCCTCTCTCTCTCTCACACACACTGTCCCCTCTCTCTCTCACACACACTGTCACTCTCTCTCACACAAACACTGTCCCTCTCTCTCTCACACACACACTGTCCCTCTCTCTCTCACACACACACACTGTCCCTCTCTCTCTCACACACACACACACTGTCCCTCTCTCTCTCACACACACACACACTGTCCCTCTCTCTCTCACACACACACACTGTCCCTCTCTCACACAGACACTGTCCCTCTCTCTCACACACACTGTCCCTCTCTCTCTCACACAGACACTGTCCCTCTCTCTCTCTCACACATACCTGACCCTCTCTCTCACACACACACACTGTCCCTCTCTCTCTCTCACACATACCTGACCCTCTCTCTCACACACACACTGTCCCTCTCTCTCTCACACACACTGTCCCTCTCTCTCACACACACACTGTCCCTCTCTCTCACACACACACACACACTGTCCCTCTCTCACACAGACACTGTCCCTCTCTCTCACACACACTGTCCCTCTCTCTCTCACACACACACTGTCCCTCTCTCTCTCACACACACACTGTCCCTCTCACTCTCACACACACTGTCCCTCTCTCTCTCACACACACACACACCGTCCCTCTCTCTCACACACACTGTCCCTCTCTCTCTCACACACACACTCACTGTCCCTCTCTCTCACACACACACACTGTCCCTCTCTCTCTCACACACTGTCCCTCTCTCTCTCACAAACACACACACTGTCCCTCTCTCTCCCTGTCACACACACTGTCCCACTCTCTCTCACACACACACACACTGTCCCTCTCTCTCTCACACACACACACACTGTCGCTCTCTCTCTCACACACACACTGTCCCTCTCTCTCTCAGACACACTGTCCCTCTCTCTCTCACACACACACTGTCCCACTCTCTCTCACACGCACACACTGTCCCTCTCTCTCACACACACACACTGTCCCTCTCTCTCACACACACAGTCCCTCTCTCTCACACACACACACACACTGTCCCTCCCTCCCTCTCACACACACACAGTCCCTCTCTCTCACACACACACATACTGTCCCTCTCTCTCTCACACACACACACAGTCTCTCTCTCTCTCACACACACACTGTCCTTCTCTCTCTCACACACACACTGTCCCTCTCTCTCTCACACACACACACACACTGTCCCTCTCTCTCTCTCACACACACACACACAGTCCCTCTCTCTCTCACACACACACACTGTCCTTCTCTCTCTCACACACACACTGTCCCTCTCTCTCTCTCTCACACACACTGTCACTCTCTCTCTCACACACACTGTCACTCTCTCTCACACACACACACAGTCCCTCTCTCTCTCACACACACACTGTCCCTCTCTCTCTCTCACACACACACACACTGTCCCTCTCTCTCACACAGACACACACACTGTCCCTCTCTCTCTCACATACACACTGTCCCTCTCTCTCTCTCACACACACTGTCCCTCTCTCTCTCACACACACTGTCACTCTCACTCACACACACACACTGTCCTTCTCTCTCTCACACACACACTGTCCCTCTCTCTCACACACACTGTCCCTCTCTCTCTCACACACACACTGTCCCTCTCTCACACACACACACAGTCCCTCTCACTCTCACACACACTGTCCCTCTCTCTCTCACACACACACACCGTCCCTCTCTCTCACACACACTGTCCCTCTCTCTCTCACACACACACTCACTGTCCCTCTCTCTCTCACACACACACTGTCCCTCTCTCTCTCACACACACTGTCACTCTCTCTCACACACACACTGTCCCTCTCTCTCTCTCACACACACTGTCCCTCTCTCTCTCACACACACACACTGTCCCTCTCTCTCTCACACACACACACACTGTCCCTCTCTCTCTCACACACACACACTGTCCCTCTCTCACACAGACACTGTCCCTCTCTCTCACACACACTGTCCCTCTCTCTCTCACACAGACACTGTCCCTCTCTCTCTCTCACACATACCTGACCCTCTCTCTCACACACACACACTGTCCCTCTCTCTCACACACACACACACACACACACACTGTCCCTCTCTCACACACACACACTGTCCCTCTCTCTCTCACACACACTGTCCCTCTCTCTCACACACACACTGTCCCTCTCTCTCACACACACACACACTGTCCCTCTCTCACACAGACACTGTCCCTCTCTCTCACACACACTGTCCCTCTCTCTCTCACACACACACTGTCCCTCTCACTCTCACACACACTGTCCCTCTCTCTCTCACACACACACACACCGTCCCTCTCTCTCACACACACTGTCCCTCTCTCTCTCACACACACACTCACTGTCCCTCTCTCTCACACACACACACTGTCCCTCTCTCTCTCACACACTGTCCCTCTCTCTCTCACAAACACACACACTGTCCCTCTCTCTCCCTGTCACACACACTGTCCCTCTCTCTCTCACACACACACTGTCCCTCTCTCTCTCACACACACACACACACTGTCGCTCTCTCTCTCACACACACTGTCCCTCTCTCTCTCAGACACACTGTCCCTCTCTCTCTCACACACACACTGTCCCTCTCTCTATCTCACACACACACACAGTCCCTCTCTCTCTCACACACACACGCACACACTGTCCCTCTCTCTCACACACACACACACTGTCCTTCTCTCTCTCACACACACACTGTCCCTCTCTCTCACACAGACACACACACTGTCCCTCTCTCTCTCTCACATACACACTGTCCCTCTCTCTCACACACACACTGTCCCTCTCTCTCACACTGTCCCTCTCTCTCTCACACACACTGTCCCTCTCTCTCACACACACACTGTCCCTCTCTCTCTCTCACACACACACTGTCCCTCTCTCTCACACTGTCCCTCTCTCTCTCACACACACACTATCCCTCTCTCTCTCACACACACACTGTCCCTCTCTCTCTCTCACACACACTGTGCCTCTCTCTCTCACACACACTGTCACTCTCTCTCTCACACACACACTGTCCCTCTCTCTCACACACACACACACTGTCCCTCTCTCTCTCACACACACACACACTGTCCCTCTCTCTCTCACACACACACTGTCCCTCTCTCTCTCACACACACTGTCACTCTCTCTCACACACACACTGTCCCTCTCTCTCTCACACACACACTGTCCCTCTCTCTCTCACACACACACTGTCCCTCTCTCTCTCTCACACACACTGTCCCCTCTCTCTCTCACACACACTGTCACTCTCTCTCACACAAACACTGTCCCTCTCTCTCTCACACACACACTGTCCCTCTCTCTCTCACACACACACACTGTCCTTCTCTCTCTCACACACACACTGTCCCTCTCTCTCACACAGACACACACACTGTCCCTCTCTCTCTCTCACATACACACTGTCCCTCTCTCTCACACACACACTGTCCCTCTCTCTCACACTGTCCCTCTCTCTCTCACACACACCGTCCCTCTCTCTCACACACACTGTCCCTCTCTCTCTCACACACACACTCACTGTCCCTCTCTCTCACACACACACACTGTCCCTCTCTCTCTCACACACTGTCCCTCTCTCTCTCACACACACACACACTGTCCCTCTCTCTCTCTCACACACACACACACTGTCCCTCTCTCTCTCACACACACACACAGTCCCTCTCTCTCTCACACACACACACAGTCTCTCTCTCTCTCACACACACACTGTCCTTCTCTCTCTCACACACACACTGTCCCTCTCTCTCTCACACACACACTGTCCCTCTCTCTCTCACACACACACTGTCCCTCTCTCTATCTCACACACACACACACACTGTCCCTCTCTCTCTCACACACACACGCACACACTGTCCCTCTCTCTCACACACACACACTGTCCTTCTCTCTCTCTCACACACACTGTCCCTCTCTCTCACACAGACACACACACTGTCCCTCTCTCTCTCTCACATACACACTGTCCCTCTCTCTCACACACACACTGTCCCTCTCTCTCACACTGTCCCTCTCTCTCTCACACACACTGTCCCTCTCTCTCACACACACACTGCCCCTCTCTCTCTCTCACACACACACTGTCCCTCTCTCTCACACTGTCCCTCTCTCTCTCACACACACACTATCCTTCTCTCTCTCACACACACACTGTCCCTCTCTCTCTCTCACACACACTGTCCCTCTCTCTCTCACACACACTGTCACTCTCTCTCTCACACACACACTGTCCCTCTCTCTCACACACACACTGTCCCTCTCTCTCTCACACACACACTGTCCCTCTCTCTCTCACACACACTGTCCCTCTCTCTCACACACACACACTGTCCCTCTCTCTCTCACACACACACTGTCCCTCTCTCTCTCACACACACACTGTCCCTCTCTCTCTCACACACACATTGTCCCTCTCTCTCTCTCACACACACTGTCCCTCTCTCTCACACACATACACTGTCCCTCTCTCTCTCACACACACACTGTCCCTCTCTCTCTCACACACACACACTGTCCCTCTCTCTCACACACACACACACTGTCCCTCTCTCTCTCACACACACACACTGTCCCTCTCTCTCTCACACACACACACTGTCCCTCTCTCACACAGACACTGACCCTCTCTCTCACACACACTGTCCCTCTCTCACACACACACTGTCCCTCTCTCTCTCACACAGACACTGTCCCTCTCTCTCTCTCACATATACCTGACCCTCTCTCTCACACACACTGTCCCTCTCTCACACACACACTGTCCCTCTCTCTCTCACACACACACTGTCCCTCTCTCTCACACACAGACACTGTCCCTCTCTCACACAGACACTGTCCCTCTCTCTCACACACACTGTCCCTCTCTCTCTCACACACACACTGTCCCTCTCACTCTCACACACACTGTCCCTCTCTCTCTCACACACACACTGTCCCTCTCTCTCACACACACACCGTCCCTCTCTCTCACACACACACTGTCCCTCTCTCTCTCACTCACACACACACTGTCCCTCTCTCTCACACACACACACTGTCCCTCTCTCTCTCACACACTGTCCCTCTCTCTCTCACAAACACACACACTGTCCCTCTCTCTCTCACACACACACACACACTGTCCCTCTCTCTCTCACACACACACACACTGTCCCTCTCTCTACACACACATACTGTCCCTCTCTCTCAGACACACTGTCCCTCTCTCTCTCACACACACACTGTCCCTCTCTCTCTCACACACACACACTGTCCCTCTCTCTCACACACACACAGTCCCTCTCTCTCTCACACACACACACAGTCCCTCTCTCTCTCACACACACACACACACTGTCCCTCCCTCCCTCTCACACACACACAGTCCCTCTCTCTCTCACACACATACTGTCCCTCTCTCTCACACACACACACACAGTCCCTCTCTCTCTCTCTCACACACACTGTCCCTCTCTCTCACACACACACACACAGTCCCTCTCTCTCTCTCACACACACACTGTCCCTCTCTCACACACACTGTCCCTCTCTCTCACACACACACACTGTCCCTCTTTCTCTCACACACTGTCCCTCTCTCTCACACACACACACTGTCCCTCTCTCTCTCTCTCACATACACACTATCCCTCTCTCTCTCTCACACACACTGTCCCTCTCTCTCTCACACTCACACTGTCCCCCTCTCTCTCACACACACTGTCACTCTGTCTCTCACACACACACTGTCCCTCTCTCTCTCACACACACACACTGTCCCTCTCTCTCACACAGACACACACACTGTCCCTCTCTCTCTCACATACACACTGTCCCTCTCTCTCACACACACACTGTCCCTCTCTCTCTCACACACACACACTGTCCCTCTCACACACACACTGTCCCTCTCTCTCTCACACACACACACTGTCCCTCTCTCTCACACTGTCCCTCTCTCTCTCACACACACACTATCCCTCTCTCTCTCACACACACACTGTCCCTCTCTCTCTCACACACACTGTCACTCTCTTTCTCACACACACACTGTCCCTCTCTCTCTCACACACACTGTCACTCTCTTTCTCACACACACACTGTCCCTCTCTCTCTCACACACACTGTCACTCTCTCACACTCACACTGTCCCTCTCTCTCACACACACACACACTGTCCCTCTCTCACACAGACACTGTCCCTCTCTCTCACAGACACTGTCCCTCTCTCTCACACACACTGTCCCTCTCTCTCTCACACACACACACTGTCCCTCTCTCTCACACACACACACACACTGTCCCTCTCTCTCTCACACACACACACTGTCCCTCTCTCACACAGACACTGTCCCTCTCTCTCACACACACTGTCCCTCTCTCTCTCTCACACACACACACTGGCCCTCTCTCTCACACACACACACTGTCCCTCTCTCTCTCACACACACACACTGTCCCTCTCTCTCACACACACACACACTGTCCCTCTCTCTCTCACACACACACACTGTCCCTCTCTCACACAGACACTGTCGCTCTCTCTCACACACACTGTCCCTCTCTCTCTCTCACACACACACACTGTCCCTCTCTCTCACACACACATACTGTCCCTCTCTCTCTCACACACACTGTCCCTCTCTCTCTCTCACACACACACTGTCCCTCTCTCTCACACACACACACAAACTGTCCCTCTCTCACACAGACACTGTCCCTCTCTCACACAGACACTGTCCCTCTCTCTCACACACACTGTCCCTCTCTCTCACACACACTGTCCCTCTCTCACACACACACTGTCCCTCTCTCTCTCACACACACACTGTCCCTCTCACTCTCACACACACTGTCCCTCTCTCTCTCACACACACACTGTCCCTCTCTCTCACACACACACACCGTCCCTCTCTCTCACACACACTGTCCCTCTCTCTCACACACACACACACTGTCCCTCTCTGTCACACACACACACTGTCCCTCTCTCTCTCACACACTGTCCCTCTCTCTCTCACAAACACACACACTGTCCCTCTCTCTCTCTCACAAACACACACACTGTCCCTCTCTCTCCCTGTCACACACACTGTCCCTCTCTCTCTCACACACACACACTGTCCCTCTCTCTACACACACACACTGTCCCTCTCTCTCTCACACACACTGTCCCTCTCTCTCTCACACACACACTGTCCCTCT
Organism: Chiloscyllium plagiosum; assembly: GCF_037043375.1. NCBI lineage: Eukaryota > Metazoa > Chordata > Chondrichthyes > Orectolobiformes > Hemiscylliidae > Chiloscyllium > Chiloscyllium plagiosum. The sequence goes on along the minus strand of NW_028270224.1, from coordinate 267,720 downwards.
CTCTCTCACACACACACACACTGTCCCTCTCTCTACACACACACACTGTCCCTCTCTCTCTCACACACACACTGTCCCTGTCTCTCTCACACACACACACTGTCCCTCTCTCTCACACACACACAGTCCCTCTCTCTCACACACACACACACATACTGTCCCTCTCTCTCACACACACACACACAGTCCCTCTCTCTCTCTCACACACACACTGTCCCTCTCTCTCTCTCAGACACACACACTGTCCCTCTCTCTCACACACACACACACACACATACTGTCCCTCTCTCTCACACACACACACACAGTCCCCCTCTCTCTCTCACACACACACTGTCCCTGTCTCTCTCACACACACACACTGTCCCTCTCTCTCACACACACACACTGTCCCCCTCTCACACACACACTGTCCCTCTCTCTCTCACACACTGTCCCTCTCTCTCACACACACACACTGTCCCTCTCTCTCTCTCTCATATACACACTGTCCCTCTCTCTCACACACACACACTGTCCCTCTCTCTCTCATACACACACTGTCTCTCTCTCACACACTGTCCCTCTCTCTCTCACATACACTCTGTCTCTCTCTCTCTCTCTCTCCCACACACACTGTCCCTCTCTCACGCATATTCACTGTCTCTCTCTCACACACACACACTGTCCCTCTCTCTCACACACACACACTGTCCCTCTCTCTCTCTCACATACATACTGTCCCTCCCGCTCACACACACACTGTCCCTCTCTCTCTCACACACACACTGTCCCTCTCACTCACACACACACACACTGTCCCTCTCTGTCACACACACACACACACACTGTCCCTCTCTCTCTCACACACACACTGTCCCTCTCTCACACACACACACACTGTCCCTCTCTCTCTCTCACACACACACACACTGTCCCTCTCTCACACACACACACTGTCTGTCTCACACGCACACTGTCTGTCTCTCACACACACACACTGTCCCTCTCTCTCACACACACTCTCCCTCTCTCTCTCACACACACACACAGTCCCTCTCTCTCTCTCACACACACACTGTCCTTCTCTCTCTCACACACACACTGTCCCTCTCTCACATACACACACTGTCCCTCTCTCTCACACAAACACACTGTCCTTCTCTCTCTCACACACACACTGTCCCTCTCTCTCTCTCACACATGCCTGACCCTCTCTCACACACACACACAGTCCCTCTCTCTCTCACACACACACACACACTGTCTCTCTCTCTCTCACACACACACTGTCCTTCTCTCTCTCACACACACACTGTCCCTCTCTCTATCTCACACACACACACACACTGTCCCTCTCTCTCTCACACACACACGCACACACTGTCCCTCTCTCTCACACACACACACACTGTCCTTCTCTCTCTCACACACACACTGTCCCTCTCTCTCACACAGACACACACACTGTCCCTCTCTCTCTCTCACATACACACTGTCCCTCTCTCTCACACACACACTGTCCCTCTCTCTCACACTGTCCCTCTCTCTCTCACACACACTGTCCCTCTCTCTCACACACACACACTATCCCTCTCTCTCTCACACACACACTGTCCCTCTCTCTCTCTCACACACACTGTCCCTCTCTCTCTCACACACACTGTCACTCTCTCTCTCACACACTGTCCCTCTCTCTCTCACACAGACACTGTCCCTCTCTCTCTCTCACACATACCTGACCCTCTCTCTCACACACACACACTGTCCCTCTCTCTCTCACACACACACTGTCCCTCTCTCTCACACACACACACCGTCCCTCTCTCTCACACACACTGTCCCTCTCTCTCTCACACACACACACACTGTCCCTCTCTCTCTCACACACACACTGTCCCTCTCACTCTCACACACACTGTCCCTCTCTCTCTCACACACACACTGTCCCTCTCTCTCACACACACACACCGTCCCTCTCTCTCACACACACACTGTCCCTCTCTCTCTCACACACACACACACTGTCCCTCTCTCTCACACACACACACTGTCCCTCTCTCTCACACACACTATCCCTCTCTCTCACACACACTGTCCCTCTCTCTCTCACACAGACACTGTCCCTCTCTCTCTCTCACACATACCTGACCCTCTCTCTCACACACACACACTGTCCCTCTCTCTCACACACACAGACACTGTCCCTCTCTCACACAGACACTGTCCCTCTCTCTCACACACACTGTCCCTCTCTCTCTCACACACACACTGTCCCTCTCTCTCTCACACACACACTGTCCCTCTCACTCTCACACACACTGTCCCTCTCTCTCTCACACACACACTGTCCCTCTCTCTCACACACACACACCGTCCCTCTCTCTCACACACACACTGTCCCTCTCTCTCTCACACACACACACACTGTCCCTCTCTCTCTCACACACTGTCCCTCTCTCTCTCACAAACAGACACACTGTCCCTCGCTCTCACACACACACACACACACTGTCCCTCTCTCTCTCTCACACACACACACACTGTCCCTCTCTCTACACACACATACTGTCCCTCTCTCTCAGACACACTGTCCCTCTCTCTCACACACACACACTGTCCCTCTCTCTACACACACACACTGTCCCTCTCTCTCTCACACACACTGTCCCTCTCTCTCTCACACACACACTGTCCCTCTCTCTCTCACACACACACACACTGTCCCTCTCTCTACACACACACACTGTCCCTCTCTCTCTCACACACACACTGTCCCTGTCTCTCTCACACACACACACTGTCCCTCTCTCTCACACACACACAGTCCCTCTCTCTCACACACACACACACATACTGTCCCTCTCTCTCACACACACACACACAGTCCCTCTCTCTCTCTCACACACACACTGTCCCTCTCTCTCTCTCAGACACACACACTGTCCCTCTCTCTCACACACACACACACACACATACTGTCCCTCTCTCTCACACACACACACACAGTCCCCCTCTCTCTCTCACACACACACTGTCCCTGTCTCTCTCACACACACACACTGTCCCTCTCTCTCACACACACACACTGTCCCCCTCTCACACACACACTGTCCCTCTCTCTCTCACACACTGTCCCTCTCTCTCACACACACACACTGTCCCTCTCTCTCTCTCTCATATACACACTGTCCCTCTCTCTCACACACACACACTGTCCCTCTCTCTCTCATACACACACTGTCTCTCTCTCACACACTGTCCCTCTCTCTCTCACATACACTCTGTCTCTCTCTCTCTCTCTCTCCCACACACACTGTCCCTCTCTCACGCATATTCACTGTCTCTCTCTCACACACACACACTGTCCCTCTCTCTCACACACACACACTGTCCCTCTCTCTCTCTCACATACATACTGTCCCTCCCGCTCACACACACACTGTCCCTCTCTCTCTCACACACACACTGTCCCTCTCACTCACACACACACACACTGTCCCTCTCTGTCACACACACTGTCCCTCTCTCTCACACACACTCTCCCTCTCTCTCTCACACACACACACAGTCCCTCTCTCTCTCTCACACACACACTGTCCTTCTCTCTCTCACACACACACTGTCCCTCTCTCACATACACACACTGTCCCTCTCTCTCACACAAACACACTGTCCTTCTCTCTCTCACACACACACTGTCCCTCTCTCTCTCTCACACATGCCTGACCCTCTCTCACACACACACACAGTCCCTCTCTCTCTCACACACACACACACACTGTCTCTCTCTCTCTCACACACACACTGTCCTTCTCTCTCTCACACACACACTGTCCCTCTCTCTATCTCACACACACACACACACTGTCCCTCTCTCTCTCACACACACACGCACACACTGTCCCTCTCTCTCACACACACACACACTGTCCTTCTCTCTCTCACACACACACTGTCCCTCTCTCTCACACAGACACACACACTGTCCCTCTCTCTCTCTCACATACACACTGTCCCTCTCTCTCACACACACACTGTCCCTCTCTCTCACACTGTCCCTCTCTCTCTCACACACACTGTCCCTCTCTCTCACACACACACACTATCCCTCTCTCTCTCACACACACACTGTCCCTCTCTCTCTCTCACACACACTGTCCCTCTCTCTCTCACACACACTGTCACTCTCTCTCTCACACACTGTCCCTCTCTCTCTCACACAGACACTGTCCCTCTCTCTCTCTCACACATACCTGACCCTCTCTCTCACACACACACACTGTCCCTCTCTCTCTCACACACACACTGTCCCTCTCTCTCACACACACACACCGTCCCTCTCTCTCACACACACTGTCCCTCTCTCTCTCACACACACACACACACTGTCCCTCTCTCTCTCACACACACACTGTCCCTCTCACTCTCACACACACTGTCCCTCTCTCTCTCACACACACACTGTCCCTCTCTCTCACACACACACACCGTCCCTCTCTCTCACACACACACTGTCCCTCTCTCTCTCACACACACACACACTGTCCCTCTCTCTCACACACACACACTGTCCCTCTCTCTCACACACACTATCCCTCTCTCTCACACACACTGTCCCTCTCTCTCTCACACAGACACTGTCCCTCTCTCTCTCTCACACATACCTGACCCTCTCTCTCACACACACACACTGTCCCTCTCTCTCACACACACAGACACTGTCCCTCTCTCACACAGACACTGTCCCTCTCTCTCACACACACTGTCCCTCTCTCTCTCACACACACACTGTCCCTCTCTCTCTCACACACACACTGTCCCTCTCACTCTCACACACACTGTCCCTCTCTCTCTCACACACACACTGTCCCTCTCTCTCACACACACACACCGTCCCTCTCTCTCACACACACACTGTCCCTCTCTCTCTCACACACACACACACTGTCCCTCTCTCTCTCACACACTGTCCCTCTCTCTCTCACAAACAGACACACTGTCCCTCGCTCTCACACACACACACACACACTGTCCCTCTCTCTCTCTCACACACACACACACTGTCCCTCTCTCTACACACACATACTGTCCCTCTCTCTCAGACACACTGTCCCTCTCTCTCACACACACACACTGTCCCTCTCTCTACACACACACACTGTCCCTCTCTCTCTCACACACACTGTCCCTCTCTCTCTCACACACACACTGTCCCTCTCTCTCTCACACACACACACACTGTCCCTCTCTCTACACACACACACTGTCCCTCTCTCTCTCACACACACACTGTCCCTGTCTCTCTCACACACACACACTGTCCCTCTCTCTCACACACACACAGTCCCTCTCTCTCACACACACACACACATACTGTCCCTCTCTCTCACACACACACACACAGTCCCTCTCTCTCTCTCACACACACACTGTCCCTCTCTCTCTCTCAGACACACACACTGTCCCTCTCTCTCACACACACACACACACACATACTGTCCCTCTCTCTCACACACACACACACAGTCCCCCTCTCTCTCTCACACACACACTGTCCCTGTCTCTCTCACACACACACACTGTCCCTCTCTCTCACACACACACACTGTCCCCCTCTCACACACACACTGTCCCTCTCTCTCTCACACACTGTCCCTCTCTCTCACACACACACACTGTCCCTCTCTCTCTCTCTCATATACACACTGTCCCTCTCTCTCACACACACACACTGTCCCTCTCTCTCTCATACACACACTGTCTCTCTCTCACACACTGTCCCTCTCTCTCTCACATACACTCTGTCTCTCTCTCTCTCTCTCTCCCACACACACTGTCCCTCTCTCACGCATATTCACTGTCTCTCTCTCACACACACACACTGTCCTTCTCTCTCTCACACACACACTGTCCCTCTCTCACATACACACACTGTCCCTCTCTCTCACACAAACACACTGTCCTTCTCTCTCTCACACACACACTGTCCCTCTCTCTCTCTCACACATGCCTGACCCTCTCTCACACACACACACAGTCCCTCTCTCTCTCACACACACACACACACTGTCTCTCTCTCTCTCACACACACACTGTCCTTCTCTCTCTCACACACACACTGTCCCTCTCTCTATCTCACACACACACACACACTGTCCCTCTCTCTCTCACACACACACGCACACACTGTCCCTCTCTCTCACACACACACACACTGTCCTTCTCTCTCTCACACACACACTGTCCCTCTCTCTCACACAGACACACACACTGTCCCTCTCTCTCTCTCACATACACACTGTCCCTCTCTCTCACACACACACTGTCCCTCTCTCTCACACTGTCCCTCTCTCTCTCACACACACTGTCCCTCTCTCTCACACACACACACTATCCCTCTCTCTCTCACACACACACTGTCCCTCTCTCTCTCTCACACACACTGTCCCTCTCTCTCTCACACACACTGTCACTCTCTCTCTCACACACTGTCCCTCTCTCTCTCACACAGACACTGTCCCTCTCTCTCTCTCCAACATACCTGACCCTCTCTCTCACACACACACACTGTCCCTCTCTCTCTCACACACACACTGTCCCTCTCTCTCACACACACACACCGTCCCTCTCTCTCACACACACTGTCCCTCTCTCTCTCACACACACACACACTGTCCCTCTCTCTCTCACACACACACTGTCCCTCTCACTCTCACACACACTGTCCCTCTCTCTCTCACACACACACTGTCCCTCTCTCTCACACACACACACCGTCCCTCTCTCTCACACACACACTGTCCCTCTCTCTCTCACACACACACACACTGTCCCTCTCTCTCACACACACACACTGTCCCTCTCTCTCACACACACTATCCCTCTCTCTCACACACACTGTCCCTCTCTCTCTCACACAGACACTGTCCCTCTCTCTCTCTCACACATACCTGACCCTCTCTCTCACACACACACACTGTCCCTCTCTCTCACACACACAGACACTGTCCCTCTCTCACACAGACACTGTCCCTCTCTCTCACACACACTGTCCCTCTCTCTCTCACACACACACTGTCCCTCTCTCTCTCACACACACACTGTCCCTCTCACTCTCACACACACTGTCCCTCTCTCTCTCACACACACACTGTCCCTCTCTCTCACACACACACACCGTCCCTCTCTCTCACACACACACTGTCCCTCTCTCTCTCACACACACACACACTGTCCCTCTCTCTCTCACACACTGTCCCTCTCTCTCTCACAAACAGACACACTGTCCCTCGCTCTCACACACACACACACACACTGTCCCTCTCTCTCTCTCACACACACACACACTGTCCCTCTCTCTACACACACATACTGTCCCTCTCTCTCAGACACACTGTCCCTCTCTCTCACACACACACACTGTCCCTCTCTCTACACACACACACTGTCCCTCTCTCTCTCACACACACTGTCCCTCTCTCTCTCACACACACACTGTCCCTCTCTCTCTCACACACACACACACTGTCCCTCTCTCTACACACACACACTGTCCCTCTCTCTCTCACACACACACTGTCCCTGTCTCTCTCACACACACACACTGTCCCTCTCTCTCACACACACACTGTCCTTCTCTCTCTCACACACACACTGTCCCTCTCTCTATCTCACACACACACACACACTGTCCCTCTCTCTCTCACACACACACGCACACACTGTCCCTCTCTCTCACACACACACACACTGTCCTTCTCTCTCTCACACACACACTGTCCCTCTCTCTCACACAGACACACACACTGTCCCTCTCTCTCTCTCACATACACACTGTCCCTCTCTCTCACACACACACTGTCCCTCTCTCTCACACTGTCCCTCTCTCTCTCACACACACTGTCCCTCTCTCTCACACACACACACTATCCCTCTCTCTCTCACACACACACTGTCCCTCTCTCTCTCTCACACACACTGTCCCTCTCTCTCTCACACACACTGTCACTCTCTCTCTCACACACTGTCCCTCTCTCTCTCACACAGACACTGTCCCTCTCTCTCTCTCACACATACCTGACCCTCTCTCTCACACACACACACTGTCCCTCTCTCTCTCACACACACACTGTCCCTCTCTCTCACACACACACACCGTCCCTCTCTCTCACACACACTGTCCCTCTCTCTCTCACACACACACACACTGTCCCTCTCTCTCTCACACACACACTGTCCCTCTCACTCTCACACACACTGTCCCTCTCTCTCTCACACACACACTGTCCCTCTCTCTCACACACACACACCGTCCCTCTCTCTCACACACACACTGTCCCTCTCTCTCTCACACACACACACACTGTCCCTCTCTCTCACACACACACACTGTCCCTCTCTCTCACACACACTATCCCTCTCTCTCACACACACTGTCCCTCTCTCTCTCACACAGACACTGTCCCTCTCTCTCTCTCACACATACCTGACCCTCTCTCTCACACACACACACTGTCCCTCTCTCTCACACACACAGACACTGTCCCTCTCTCACACAGACACTGTCCCTCTCTCTCACACACACTGTCCCTCTCTCTCTCACACACACACTGTCCCTCTCTCTCTCACACACACACTGTCCCTCTCACTCTCACACACACTGTCCCTCTCTCTCTCACACACACACTGTCCCTCTCTCTCACACACACACACCGTCCCTCTCTCTCACACACACACTGTCCCTCTCTCTCTCACACACACACACACTGTCCCTCTCTCTCTCACACACTGTCCCTCTCTCTCTCACAAACAGACACACTGTCCCTCGCTCTCACACACACACACACACACTGTCCCTCTCTCTCTCTCACACACACACACACTGTCCCTCTCTCTACACACACATACTGTCCCTCTCTCTCAGACACACTGTCCCTCTCTCTCACACACACACACTGTCCCTCTCTCTACACACACACACTGTCCCTCTCTCTCTCACACACACTGTCCCTCTCTCTCTCACACACACACTGTCCCTCTCTCTCTCACACACACACACACTGTCCCTCTCTCTACACACACACACTGTCCCTCTCTCTCTCACACACACACTGTCCCTGTCTCTCTCACACACACACACTGTCCCTCTCTCTCACACACACACAGTCCCTCTCTCTCACACACACACACACATACTGTCCCTCTCTCTCACACACACACACACAGTCCCTCTCTCTCTCTCACACACACACTGTCCCTCTCTCTCTCTCAGACACACACACTGTCCCTCTCTCTCACACACACACACACACACATACTGTCCCTCTCTCTCACACACACACACACAGTCCCCCTCTCTCTCTCACACACACACTGTCCCTGTCTCTCTCACACACACACACTGTCCCTCTCTCTCACACACACACACTGTCCCCCTCTCACACACACACTGTCCCTCTCTCTCTCACACACTGTCCCTCTCTCTCACACACACACACTGTCCCTCTCTCTCTCTCTCATATACACACTGTCCCTCTCTCTCACACACACACACTGTCCCTCTCTCTCTCATACACACACTGTCTCTCTCTCACACACTGTCCCTCTCTCTCTCACATACACTCTGTCTCTCTCTCTCTCTCTCTCCCACACACACTGTCCCTCTCTCACGCATATTCACTGTCTCTCTCTCACACACACACACTGTCCCTCTCTCTCACACACACACACTGTCCCTCTCTCTCTCTCACATACATACTGTCCCTCCCGCTCACACACACACTGTCCCTCTCTCTCTCACACACACACTGTCCCTCTCACTCACACACACACACACTGTCCCTCTCTGTCACACACACTGTCCCTCTCTCTCTCACACACACACTGTCCCTCTCTCACACACACACACACTGTCCCTCTCTCTCTCTCACACACACACACACTGTCCCTCTCTCACACACACACACTGTCTGTCTCACACGCACACTGTCTGTCTCTCACACACACACACTGTCCCTCTCTCTCACACACACTCTCCCTCTCTCTCTCACACACACACACAGTCCCTCTCTCTCTCTCACACACACACTGTCCTTCTCTCTCTCACACACACACTGTCCCTCTCTCACATACACACACTGTCCCTCTCTCTCACACAAACACACTGTCCTTCTCTCTCTCACACACACACTGTCCCTCTCTCTCTCTCACACATGCCTGACCCTCTCTCACACACACACACAGTCCCTCTCTCTCTCACACACACACACACACTGTCTCTCTCTCTCTCACACACACACTGTCCCTCTCTCTCTCACACACACACTGTCCCTCTCTCTATCTCACACACACACACACACTGTCCCTCTCTCTCTCACACACACACGCACACACTGTCCCTCTCTCTCACACACACACACACTGTCCTTCTCTCTCTCACACACACACTGTCCCTCTCTCTCACACAGACACACACACTGTCCCTCTCTCTCTCTCACATACACACTGTCCCTCTCTCTCACACACACACTGTCCCTCTCTCTCACACTGTCCCTCTCTCTCTCACACACACTGTCCCTCTCTCTCACACACACACACTATCCCTCTCTCTCTCACACACACACTGTCCCTCTCTCTCTCTCACACACACTGTCCCTCTCTCTCTCACACACACTGTCACTCTCTCTCTCACACACTGTCCCTCTCTCTCTCACACAGACACTGTCCCTCTCTCTCTCTCACACATACCTGACCCTCTCTCTCACACACACACACTGTCCCTCTCTCTCTCACACACACACTGTCCCTCTCTCTCACACACACACACCGTCCCTCTCTCTCACACACACTGTCCCTCTCTCTCTCACACACACACACACTGTCCCTCTCTCTCTCACACACACACTGTCCCTCTCACTCTCACACACACTGTCCCTCTCTCTCTCACACACACACTGTCCCTCTCTCTCACACACACACACCGTCCCTCTCTCTCACACACACACTGTCCCTCTCTCTCTCACACACACACACACTGTCCCTCTCTCTCACACACACACACTGTCCCTCTCTCTCACACACACTATCCCTCTCTCTCACACACACTGTCCCTCTCTCTCTCACACAGACACTGTCCCTCTCTCTCTCTCACACATACCTGACCCTCTCTCTCACACACACACACTGTCCCTCTCTCTCACACACACAGACACTGTCCCTCTCTCACACAGACACTGTCCCTCTCTCTCACACACACTGTCCCTCTCTCTCTCACACACACACTGTCCCTCTCTCTCTCACACACACACTGTCCCTCTCACTCTCACACACACTGTCCCTCTCTCTCACACACACACACCGTCCCTCTCTCTCACACACACACTGTCCCTCTCTCTCTCACACACACACACACTGTCCCTCTCTCTCTCACACACTGTCCCTCTCTCTCTCACAAACAGACACACTGTCCCTCGCTCTCACACACACACACACACACTGTCCCTCTCTCTCTCTCACACACACACACACTGTCCCTCTCTCTACACACACATACTGTCCCTCTCTCTCAGACACACTGTCCCTCTCTCTCTCACACACACACTGTCCCTCTCTCTCTCACACACACACTGTCCCTCTCTCTCACACACACACAGTCCCTCTCTCTCTCACACACACACACAGTCCCTCTCTCTCACACACACACACACACTGTCCCTCCCTCCCTCTCTCACACACACAGTCCCTCTCTCTCTCACACACATACTGTCCCTCTCTCTCACACACACACACACACACACACAGTCCCTCTCTCTCTCTCTCACACACACTGTCCCTCTCTCTCTCTCAGACACACACACTGTCCCTCTCTCTCACACACACACACATACTGTCCCTCTCTCTCACACACACACACACAGTCCCTCTCTCTCTCTCACACACACACTGTCCCTCTCTCACACACACTGTCCCTCTCTCTCACACACACACACTGTCCCCCTCTCACACACACACTGTCCCTCTTTCTCTCACACACTGTCCCTCTCTCTCACACACAGTCCCTCTCTCTCACACACACACACTGTCCCTCTCTCTCTCTCTCACATACACACTATCCCTCTCTCTCTCTCACACACACTGTCCCTCTCTCTCTCACACACACACTGTCCCCCTCTCTCTCACACACACTGTCACTCTGTCTCTCACACACACACTGTCCCTCTCTCTCTCACACACACACACTGTCCCTCTCTCTCACACAGACACACACACTGTCCCTCTCTCTCTCACATACACACTGTCCCTCTCTCTCACACACACACTGTCCCTCTCTCTCACACTGTCCCTCTCTCTCTCACACACACACTGTCCCTCTCTCTCTCACACACACTGTCACTCTCTTTCTCACACACACACTGTCCCTCTCTCTCTCACACACACACTGTCCCTCTCTCTCTCTCACACACACTGTCCCTCTCTCTCTCACACACACTGTCACTCTCTCACACTCACACTGTCCCTCTCTCTCACACACACACACACTGTCCCTCTCTGACACAGACACTGTCCCTCTCTCTCACAGACACTGTCCCTCTCTCTCACACCCACTGTCCCTCTCTCTCACACACACTGTCCCTCTCTCTCTCACACACACACACTGTCCCTCTCTCTCACACACACACACACTGTCCCTCTCTCTCTCTCAGACACACACACTGTCCCTCTCTCTCACACACACACACACACACATACTGTCCCTCTCTCTCACACACACACACACAGTCCCCCTCTCTCTCTCACACACACACTGTCCCTGTCTCTCTCACACACACACACTGTCCCTCTCTCTCACACACACACACTGTCCCCCTCTCACACACACACTGTCCCTCTCTCTCTCACACACTGTCCCTCTCTCTCACACACACACACTGTCCCTCTCTCTCTCTCTCATATACACACTGTCCCTCTCTCTCACACACACACACTGTCCCTCTCTCTCTCATACACACACTGTCTCTCTCTCACACACTGTCCCTCTCTCTCTCACATACACTCTGTCTCTCTCTCTCTCTCTCTCCCACACACACTGTCCCTCTCTCACGCATATTCACTGTCTCTCTCTCACACACACACACTGTCCCTCTCTCTCACACACACACACTGTCCCTCTCTCTCTCTCACATACATACTGTCCCTCCCGCTCACACACACACTGTCCCTCTCTCTCTCACACACACACTGTCCCTCTCACTCACACACACACACACTGTCCCTCTCTGTCACACACACACACACACACTGTCCCTCTCTCTCTCACACACACACTGTCCCTCTCTCACACACACACACACTGTCCCTCTCTCTCTCTCACACACACACACACTGTCCCTCTCTCACACACACACACTGTCTGTCTCACACGCACACTGTCTGTCTCTCACACACACACACTGTCCCTCTCTCTCACACACACTCTCCCTCTCTCTCTCACACACACACACAGTCCCTCTCTCTCTCTCACACACACACTGTCCTTCTCTCTCTCACACACACACTGTCCCTCTCTCACATACACACACTGTCCCTCTCTCTCACACAAACACACTGTCCTTCTCTCTCTCACACACACACTGTCCCTCTCTCTCTCTCACACATGCCTGACCCTCTCTCACACACACACAGTCCCTCTCTCTCTCACACACACACACACACTGTCTCTCTCTCTCTCACACACACACTGTCCTTCTCTCTCTCACACACACACTGTCCCTCTCTCTATCTCACACACACACACACACTGTCCCTCTCTCTCTCACACACACACGCACACACTGTCCCTCTCTCTCACACACACACACACTGTCCTTCTCTCTCTCACACACACACTGTCCCTCTCTCTCACACAGACACACACACTGTCCCTCTCTCTCTCTCACATACACACTGTCCCTCTCTCTCACACACACACTGTCCCTCTCTCTCACACTGTCCCTCTCTCTCTCACACACACTGTCCCTCTCTCTCACACACACACACTATCCCTCTCTCTCTCACACACACACTGTCCCTCTCTCTCTCTCACACACACTGTCCCTCTCTCTCTCACACACACTGTCACTCTCTCTCTCACACACTGTCCCTCTCTCTCTCACACAGACACTGTCCCTCTCTCTCTCTCACACATACCTGACCCTCTCTCTCACACACACACACTGTCCCTCTCTCTCTCACACACACACTGTCCCTCTCTCTCACACACACACACCGTCCCTCTCTCTCACACACACTGTCCCTCTCTCTCTCACACACACACACACTGTCCCTCTCTCTCTCACACACACACTGTCCCTCTCACTCTCACACACACTGTCCCTCTCTCTCTCACACACACACTGTCCCTCTCTCTCACACACACACACCGTCCCTCTCTCTCACACACACACTGTCCCTCTCTCTCTCACACACACACACACTGTCCCTCTCTCTCACACACACACACTGTCCCTCTCTCTCACACACACTATCCCTCTCTCTCACACACACTGTCCCTCTCTCTCTCACACAGACACTGTCCCTCTCTCTCTCTCACACATACCTGACCCTCTCTCTCACACACACACACTGTCCCTCTCTCTCACACACACAGACACTGTCCCTCTCTCACACAGACACTGTCCCTCTCTCTCACACACACTGTCCCTCTCTCTCTCACACACACACTGTCCCTCTCTCTCTCACACACACACTGTCCCTCTCACTCTCACACACACTGTCCCTCTCTCTCTCACACACACACTGTCCCTCTCTCTCACACACACACACCGTCCCTCTCTCTCACACACACACTGTCCCTCTCTCTCTCACACACACACACACTGTCCCTCTCTCTCTCACACACTGTCCCTCTCTCTCTCACAAACAGACACACTGTCCCTCGCTCTCACACACACACACACACACTGTCCCTCTCTCTCTCTCACACACACACACACTGTCCCTCTCTCTACACACACATACTGTCCCTCTCTCTCAGACACACTGTCCCTCTCTCTCTCACACACACACTGTCCCTCTCTCTCTCACACACACACTGTCCCTCTCTCTCACACACACACAGTCCCTCTCTCTCTCACACACACACACAGTCCCTCTCTCTCACACACACACACACACTGTCCCTCCCTCCCTCTCTCACACACACAGTCCCTCTCTCTCTCACACACATACTGTCCCTCTCTCTCACACACACACACACACACACACAGTCCCTCTCTCTCTCTCTCACACACACTGTCCCTCTCTCTCTCTCAGACACACACACTGTCCCTCTCTCTCACACACACACACATACTGTCCCTCTCTCTCACACACACACACACAGTCCCTCTCTCTCTCTCACACACACACTGTCCCTCTCTCACACACACTGTCCCTCTCTCTCACACACACACACTGTCCCCCTCTCACACACACACTGTCCCTCTTTCTCTCACACACTGTCCCTCTCTCTCACACACAGTCCCTCTCTCTCACACACACACACTGTCCCTCTCTCTCTCTCTCACATACACACTATCCCTCTCTCTCTCTCACACACACTGTCCCTCTCTCTCTCACACACACACTGTCCCCCTCTCTCTCACACACACTGTCACTCTGTCTCTCACACACACACTGTCCCTCTCTCTCTCACACACACACACTGTCCCTCTCTCTCACACAGACACACACACTGTCCCTCTCTCTCTCACATACACACTGTCCCTCTCTCTCACACACACACTGTCCCTCTCTCTCACACTGTCCCTCTCTCTCTCTCACACACACACTGTCCCTCTCACACACACACTGTCCCTCTCTCTCTCACACACACACACTGTCCCTCTCTCTCACACTGTCCCTCTCTCTCTCACACACACACTATCCCTCTCTCTCACACACACACACTGTCCCTCTCTCTCTCACACACACACTGTCCCTCTCTCTCTCACACACACTGTCACTCTCTTTCTCACACACACACTGTCCCTCTCTCTCTCACACACACACTGTCCCTCTCTCTCTCTCACACACACTGTCCCTCTCTCTCTCACACACACTGTCACTCTCTCACACTCACACTGTCCCTCTCTCTCACACACACACACACTGTCCCTCTCTCACACAGACACTGTCCCTCTCTCTCACAGACACTGTCCCTCTCTCTCACACCCACTGTCCCTCTCTCTCACACACACTGTCCCTCTCTCTCTCACACACACACACTGTCCCTCTCTCTCACACACACACACACTGTCCCTCTCTCTCTCACACACACACACTGTCCCTCTCTCACACAGACACTGTCCCTCTCTCTCACACACACTGTCCCTCTCTCTCTCACACACACACTGTCCCTCTCTCTCTCACACACACTGTCACTCTCTCACACTCACACTGTCCCTCTCTCTCACACACACACACACTGTCCCTCTCTCACACAGACACTGTCCCTCTCTCTCACAGACACTGTCCCTCTCTCTCACACCCACTGTCCCTCTCTCACACACACACTGGCCCTCTCTCTCACACACACACACTGTCCCTCTCTCTCTCACACACACACTGTCCCTCTCTCTCACACACACACACACTGTCCCTCTCTCTCTCACACACACACACTGTCCCTCTCTCACACAGACACTGTCCCTCTCTCTCACACACACTGTCCCTCTCTCTCTCTCACACACACACACTGTCCCTCTCTCTCACACACACATACTGTCCCTCTCTCTCTCACACACACTGTCCCTCTCTCTCTCACACACACACACTGTCCCTCTCTCTCACACACACACACACACTGTCCCTCTCTCACACAGACACTGTCCCTCTCTCTCACACACACTGTCCCTCTCTCTCTCTCACACACTGTCCCTCTCTCTCTCACACACACACTGTCCCTCTCTCTCTCACACACACACTGTCCCTCTCACTCTCACACACACTGTCCCTCTCTCTCTCACACACACACTGTCCCTCTCTCTCACACACACACACCGTCCCTCTCTCTCACACACACTGTCCCTCTCTCTCTCACACACACACACACTGTCCCTCTCTCTCACACACACACACTGTCCCTCTCTCTCTCACACACTGTCCCTCTCTCTCTCACAAACACACACACTGTCCCTCTCTCTCTCTCACAAACACACACACTGTCCCTCTCTCTCCCTGTCACACACACTGTCCCCCTCTCTCTCACACACACACACTGTCCCTCTCTCGCTCACACACACACACACACTGTCCCTCTCTCTACACACACACACTGTCCCTCTCTCTCTCACACACACTGTCCCTCTCTCTCTCACACACACACTATCCCTCTCTCTCTCACACACACACACACTGTCCCTCTCTCGACACACACACACTGTCCCTCTCTCTCTCAGACACACTGTCCCTCTCTCTCTCACACACACACTGTCCCTCTCTCTCTCACACACACACAGTCCCTCTCTCTCTCAGACACACACACTGTCCCTCTCTCTCACACACACACACACATACTGTCCCTCTCTCTCACACACACACACACAGTCCCCCTCTCTCTCTCACACACACACTGTCTCTCTCTCACACACACTGTCCCTCTCTCTCACACACACACACTGTCCCCCTCTCACACACACACTGTCCCTCTCTCTCTCTCTCACATACACACTGTCCCTCTCTCTCACACACACACACTGTCCCTCTCTCTCTCATACACACACTGTCTCTCTCTCTCACACACTGTCCCTCTCTCTCTCACATACACTCTGTCTCTCTCTCTCTCTCTCACACAGACCTGACCCTCTCTCTCCCACACACACTGTCCCTCTCTCACGCATATTCACTGTCTCTCTCTCACACACACACACTGTCCCTCTCTCTCACACACACACACTGTCCCTCTCTCTCTCTCACATACATACTGTCCCTCTCTCTCTCACACACACACTGTCCCTCTCTCTCTCACACACACACTGTCCCTCTCACTCACACACACACACACTGTCCCTCTCTGTCACACACACACACACACACTGTCCCTCTCTCTCTCACATACACACTGTCCCTCCCGCTCACACACACACTGTCCCTCTCTCTCTCACACACACACTGTCCCTCTCTCACATACACACACACTGTCCCTCTCTCTCTCACACACACACACACACTGTCCCTCTCACTCTCACACACACTGTCCCTCTCTCTCTCACACACACACTGTCCCTCTCTCTCACACACACCGTCCCTCTCTCTCTCTCACACACACACACACTGTCCCTCTCTCTCACACACACACACTGTCCCTCTCTCTCTCACACACTGTCCCTCTCTCTCTCACAAACACACACACTGTCCCTCTCTCTCCCTGTCACACACACTGTCCCTCTCTCTCTCACACACACACACTGTCCCTCTCTCTCTCACACACACACACTGTCCCTCTCTCTCTCACACACACACACACACTGTCCCTCTCTCTACACACACACACTGTCCCTCTCTCTCTCACACACACTGTCCCTCTCTCTCTCACACACACACTGTCCCTCTCTCTCTCACACACACACACACTGTCCCTCTCTCTACACACACACACTGTCCCTCTCTCTCTCAGACACACTGTCCCTCTCTCTCTCACACACACACTGTCCCTCTCTCTCTCACACACACACTGTCCCTCTCTCTCTCACACACACACACTGTCCCTCTCTCTCACACACACACAGTCCCTCTCTCTCACACACACACACACACATACTGTCCCTCTCTCTCACACACACACACACAGTCCCTCTCTCTCTCTCACACACACACTGTCCCTCTCTCTCTCTCAGACACACACACTGTCCCTCTCTCTCACACACACACACACATACTGTCCCTCTCTCTCACACACACACACACAGTCCCCCTCTCTCTCTCACACACACACTGTCTCTCTCTCACACACACTGTCCCTCTCTCTCACACACACACACTGTCCCCCTCTCACACACACACTGTCCCTCTCTCTCTCACACACTGTCCCTCTCTCTCACACACACACACTGTCCCTCTCTCTCTCTCACATACACACTGTCCCTCTCTCTCACACACACACACTGTCCCTCTCTCTCTCATACACACACTGTCTATCTCTCTCACACACTGTCCCTCTCTCTCTCACACAGACACTGTCCCTCTCTCTCACTCTCACACATACCTGACCCTCTCTCTCCCACACACACTGTCCCTCTCTCACGCATATTCACTGTCTCTCTCTCACACACACACACACTGTACCTCTCTCTCACACACACACACACTGTACCTCTCTCTCACACACACACACTGTCCCTCTCTCTCACACACACACTGTCCCTCTCTCTCTCACACACACTGTCCCTCTCTCTCTCACACACACACACTGTCCCTCTCTCTCACACACACACTGTCCCTCTCTCTCTCACACACACTGTCCCTCTCTCTCACACACACACACACTGTCCCTCTCTCTCACACACACACTGTCCCTCTCTCTCTCACACACACTGTCCCTCTCTCTCTCACACACACACACTGTCCCTCTCTCTCACACACACACACTGTCCCTCTCTCTCTCTCACATACATACTGTCCCTCCCGCTCACACACACACTGTCCCTCTCTCTCTCACACACACACTGTCCCTCTCACTCACACACACACACACTGTCCCTCTCTGTCACACACACACACACACACTGTCCCTCTCTCTCTCACATACACACTGTCCCTCCCGCTCACACACACACTGTCCCTCTCTCTCTCACACACACACTGTCCCTCTCTCACACACACACACACTGTCCCTCTCTCTCTCTCACACACACACACACTGTCCCTCTCTCACACACACACACTGTCTGTCTCACACGCACACTGTCTGTCTCTCACACACACACACTGTCCCTCTCTCTCACACACACAGACACTGTCCCTCTCTCACACAGACACTGTCCCTCTCTCTCACACACACTGTCCCTCTCTCTCTCACACACACACTGTCCCTCTCTCTCTCACACACACACTGTCCCTCTCACTCTCACACACACTGTCCCTCTCTCTCTCACACACACACTGTCCCTCTCTCTCACACACACACACCGTCCCTCTCTCTCACACACACACTGTCCCTCTCTCTCTCACACACACACACACTGTCCCTCTCTCTCACACACACACACTGTCCCTCTCTCTCTCACACACTGTCCCTCTCTCTCTCACAAACACACACACTGTCCCTCGCTCTCACACACACACACACACACTGTCCCTCTCTCTCTCTCACACACACACACACTGTCCCTCTCTCTACACACACATACTGTCCCTCTCTCTCAGACACACTGTCCCTCTCTCTCTCACACACACACTGTCCCTCTCTCTCTCACACACACACACTGTCCCTCTCTCTCACACACACACAGTCCCTCTCTCTCTCACACACACACACAGTCCCTCTCTCTCACACACACACACACACACTGTCCCTCCCTCCCTCTCTCACACACACAGTCCCTCTCTCTCTCACACACATACTGTCCCTCTCTCACACACACAAACACACACACACACAGTCCCTCTCTCTCTCTCTCACACACACTGTCCCTCTCTCTCTCTCAGACACTCACACTGTCCCTCTCTCTCTCACACACACACACACTGTCCCTCTCTCACACAGACACTGTCCCTCTCTCTCACAGACACTGTCCCTCTCTCTCACACCCACTGTCCCTCTCTCACACACACACTGGCCCTCTCTCTCTCACACACACACTGTCCCTCTCTCTCTCACACACACACTGTCCCTCTCTCTCACACACACACACACTGTCCCTCTCTCTCTCACACACACACACTGTCCCTCTCTCACACAGACACTGTCCCTCTCTCTCACACACACTGTCCCTCTCTCTCTCTCACACACACACACTGTCCCTCTCTCTCACACACACATACTGTCCCTCTCTCTCTCACACACACTGTCCCTCTCTCTCTCACACACACTGTCCCTCTCTCTCTCACACACACACACTGTCCCTCTCTCTCACACACACACACACACTGTCCCTCTCTCACACAGACACTGTCCCTCTCTCTCACACACACTGTCCCTCTCTCTCTCACACACTGTCCCTCTCTCTCTCACACACACACTGTCCCTCTCTCTCTCACACACACACTGTCCCTCTCACTCTCACACACACTGTCCCTCTCTCTCTCACACACACACTGTCCCTCTCTCTCACACACACACACCGTCCCTCTCTCTCACACACACTGTCCCTCTCTCTCTCACACACACACACACTGTCCCTCTCTCTCACACACACACACTGTCCCTCTCTCTCTCACACACTGTCCCTCTCTCTCTCACAAACACACACACTGTCCCTCTCTCTCTCTCACAAACACACACACTGTCCCTCTCTCTCCCTGTCACACACACTGTCCCCCTCTCTCTCACACACACACACTGTCCCTCTCTCGCTCACACACACACACACACTGTCCCTCTCTCTACACACACACACTGTCCCTCTCTCTCTCACACACACTGTCCCTCTCTCTCTCACACACACACTATCCCTCTCTCTCTCACACACACACACACTGTCCCTCTCTCTACACACACACACTGTCCCTCTCTCTCTCAGACACACTGTCCCTCTCTCTCTCACACACACACTGTCCCTCTCTCTCTCACACACACACACTGTCCCTCTCTCTCACACACACACAGTCCCTCTCTCTCACACACACACTGTCTCTCTCTCTCTCACACACACTGTCTCTCTCTCTCTCACACACACTGTCCCTCTCTCACACACACACTGTCCCTCTCTCTCTCACACACACTGTCCCTCTCTCTCTCTCTCACACACACTGTCCCTCTCTCTCACTCTCACACATACCTGACCCTCTCTCTCCCACACACACTGTCCCTCTCTCACGCATATTCACTGTCTCTCTCTCACACACACACACTGTCCCTCTCTCTCACACACACACACTGTCCCTCTCTCTCTCTCACATACATACTGTCCCTCTCTCTCTCACACACACACTGTCCCTCTCTCTCTCACACACACACTGTCCCTCTCACTCACACACACACACACTGTCCCTCTCTGTCACACACACACACACACACTGTCCCTCTCTCTCTCACATACACACTGTCCCTCCCGCTCACACACACACTGTCCCTCTCTCTCTCACACACACACTGTCCCTCTCTCACACACACACACACTGTCCCTCTCTCTCTCTCACACACACACACACTGTCCCTCTCACTCTCACACACACTGTCCCTCTCTCTCTCACACACACACTGTCCCTCTCTCTCACACACACACACCGTCCCTCTCTCTCACACACACTGTCCCTCTCTCTCTCACACACACACACACTGTCCCTCTCTCTCACACACACACACTGTCCCTCTCTCTCTCACACACTGTCCCTCTCTCTCTCACAAACACACACACTGTCCCTCTCTCTCTCTCACAACACACACACTGTCCCTCTCTCTCCCTGTCACACACACTGTCCCTCTCTCTCTCACACACACACACTGTCCCTCTCTCTCTCACACACACACACTGTCCCTCTCTCTCTCACACACACACACACACACTGTCCCTCTCTCTACACACACACACTGTCCCTCTCTCTCTCACACACACTGTCCCTCTCTCTCTCACACACACACTGTCCCTCTCTCTCTCACACACACACACACACTGTCCCTCTCTCTACACACACACACTGTCCCTCTCTCTACACACACACACTGTCCCTCTCTCTCTCAGACACACTGTCCCTCTCTCTCTCACACACACACTGTCCCTCTCTCTCTCACACACACACTGTCCCTCTCTCTCTCACACACACACACTGTCCCTCTCTCTCACACACACACAGTCCCTCTCTCTCACACACACACACACACATACTGTCCCTCTCTCTCACACACACACATTGTCCCTCTCTCTCTCTCAGACACACACACTGTCCCTCTCTCTCACACACACACACACATACTGTCCCTCTCTCTCACACACACACACACAGTCCCCCTCTCTCTCTCACACACACACTGTCTCTCTCTCACACACACTGTCCCTCTCTCTCACACACACACACTGTCCCCCTCTCACACACACACTGTCCCTCTCTCTCTCACACACTGTCCCTCTCTCTCACACACACACACTGTCCCTCTCTCTCTCTCACATACACACTGTCCCTCTCTCTCACACACACACTGTCTATCTCTCTCACACACTGTCCCTCTCTCTCTCACATACACTCTGTCTCTCTCTCTCTCTCTCACACAGACACTGTCCCTCTCTCTCACTCTCACACATACCTGACCCTCTCTCTCCCACACACACTGTCCCTCTCTCACGCATATTCACTGTCTCTCTCTCACACACACACACACTGTACCTCTCTCTCACACACACACACACTGTACCTCTCTCTCACACACACACACTGTCCCTCTCTCTCACACACACACTGTCCCTCTCTCTCTCACACACACTGTCCCTCTCTCTCTCACACACACACACTGTCCCTCTCTCTCACACACACACTGTCCCTCTCTCTCTCACACACACTGTCCCTCTCTCTCACACACACACACACTGTCCCTCTCTCTCACACACACACTGTCCCTCTCTCTCTCACACACACTGTCCCTCTCTCTCTCACACACACACACTGTCCCTCTCTCTCACACACACACAATGTCCCTCTCTCTCTCTCACATACATACTGTCCCTCCCGCTCACACACACACTGTCCCTCTCTCTCTCACACACACTGTCCCTCTCTCTCTCTCACACACACACTGTCCCTCTCTCTCACACTGTCCCTCTCTCTCTCACACACACACTATCCCTCTCTCTCTCACACACACACTGTCCCTCTCTCTCTCTCACACACACTGTGCCTCTCTCTCTCACACACACTGTCACTCTCTCTCTCACACACACACTGTCCCTCTCACTCACACACACACACACTGTCCCTCTCTGTCACACACACACACAAACACTGTCCCTCTCTCTCTCACATACACACTGTCCCTCCCGCTCACACACACACTGTCCCTCTCTCTCTCACACACACACTGTCCCTCTCTCACACACACACACACTGTCCCTCTCTCTCTCTCACACACACACACACTGTCCCTCTCTCACACACACACACTGTCTGTCTCACACGCACACTGTCTGTCTCTCACACACACACACTGTCCCTCTCTCTCACACACACAGACACTGTCCCTCTCTCACACAGACACTGTCCCTCTCTCTCACACACACTGTCCCTCTCTCTCTCACACACACACTGTCCCTCTCTCTCTCACACACACACTGTCCCTCTCACTCTCACACACACTGTCCCTCTCTCTCTCACACACACACTGTCCCTCTCTCTCACACACACACACCGTCCCTCTCTCTCACACACACACTGTCCCTCTCTCTCTCACACACACACACACACTGTCCCTCTCTCTCACACACACACACTGTCCCTCTCTCTCTCACACACTGTCCCTCTCTCTCTCACAAACACACACACTGTCCCTCGCTCTCACACACACACACACACACTGTCCCTCTCTCTCTCTCACACACACACACACTGTCCCTCTCTCTACACACACATACTGTCCCTCTCTCTCAGACACACTGTCCCTCTCTCTCTCACACACACACTGTCCCTCTCTCTCTCACACACACACACTGTCCCTCTCTCTCACACACACACAGTCCCTCTCTCTCTCACACACACACACAGTCCCTCTCTCTCACACACACACACACACACTGTCCCTCCCTCCCTCTCTCACACACACAGTCCCTCTCTCTCTCACACACATACTGTCCCTCTCTCACACACACACACACACACACACAGTCCCTCTCTCTCTCTCTCACACACACTGTCCCTCTCTCTCTCTCAGACACACACACTGTCCCTCTCTCTCACACACACACACATACTGTCCCTCTCTCTCACACACACACACACAGTCCCTCTCTCTCTCTCACACACACACTGTCCCTCTCTCACACACACTGTCCCTCTCTCTCACACACACACACTGTCCCCCTCTCACACACACACTGTCCCTCTTTCTCTCACACACTGTCCCTCTCTCTCACACACAGTCCCTCTCTCTCACACACACACACTGTCCCTCTCTCTCTCTCTCACATACACACTATCCCTCTCTCTCTCTCACACACACTGTCCCTCTCTCTCTCACACACACACTGTCCCCCTCTCTCTCACACACACTGTCACTCTGTCTCTCACACACACACTGTCCCTCTCTCTCTCACACACACACACTGTCCCTCTCTCTCACACAGACACACACACTGTCCCTCTCTCTCTCACATACACACTGTCCCTCTCTCTCACACACACACTGTCCCTCTCTCTCACACTGTCCCTCTCTCTCTCTCACACACACACTGTCCCTCTCACACACACACTGTCCCTCTCTCTCTCACACACACACACTGTCCCTCTCTCTCACACTGTCCCTCTCTCTCTCACACACACACTATCCCTCTCTCTCACACACACACACTGTCCTTCACTCTCTCACACACACACTGTCCCTCTCTCTCTCACACACACACTGTCCCTCTCTCTCTCACACACACTGTCACTCTCTCTCTCACACACACTGTCACTCTCTCTCACACACACACTGTCCCTCTCACTCTCACACACACTGTCCCTCTCTCTCTCACACACACACTGTCCCTCTCTCTCACACACACACACCGTCCCTCTCTCTCACACACACTGTCCCTCTCTCTCTCACACACACACACACTGTCCCTCTCTCTCACACACACACTGTCCCTCTCTCTCTCACACACTGTCCCTCTCTCTCTCACAAACACACACACTGTCCCTCTCTCTCTCTCACAAACACACACACTGTCCCTCTCTCTCCCTGTCACACACACTGTCCCCCTCTCTCTCACACACACACACTGTCCCTCTCTCGCTCACACACACACACACACTGTCCCTCTCTCTACACACACACACTGTCCCTCTCTCTCTCACACACACTGTCCCTCTCTCTCTCACACACACACTATCCCTCTCTCTCTCACACACACACACACTGTCCCTCTCTCTACACACACACACTGTCCCTCTCTCTCTCAGACACACTGTCCCTCTCTCTCTCACACACACACTGTCCCTCTCTCTCTCACACACACACACTGTCCCTCTCTCTCACACACACACAGTCCCTCTCTCTCACACACACACTGTCTCTCTCTCTCTCACACACACTGTCTCTCTCTCTCTCACACACACTGTCCCTCTCTCACACACACACTGTCCCTCTCTCTCTCACACACACTGTCCCTCTCTCTCTCTCTCACACACACTGTCCCTCTCTCTCACTCTCACACATACCTGACCCTCTCTCTCCCACACACACTGTCCCTCTCTCACGCATATTCACTGTCTCTCTCTCACACACACACACTGTCCCTCTCTCTCACACACACACACTGTCCCTCTCTCTCTCTCACATACATACTGTCCCTCTCTCTCTCACACACACACTGTCCCTCTCTCTCTCACACACACACTGTCCCTCTCACTCACACACACACACACTGTCCCTCTCTGTCACACACACACACACACACTGTCCCTCTCTCTCTCACATACACACTGTCCCTCCCGCTCACACACACACTGTCCCTCTCTCTCTCACACACACACTGTCCCTCTCTCACACACACACACACTGTCCCTCTCTCTCTCTCACACACACACACACTGTCCCTCTCACTCTCACACACACTGTCCCTCTCTCTCTCACACACACACTGTCCCTCTCTCTCACACACACACACCGTCCCTCTCTCTCACACACACTGTCCCTCTCTCTCTCACACACACACACACTGTCCCTCTCTCTCACACACACACACTGTCCCTCTCTCTCTCACACACTGTCCCTCTCTCTCTCACAAACACACACACTGTCCCTCTCTCTCTCTCACAACACACACACTGTCCCTCTCTCTCCCTGTCACACACACTGTCCCTCTCTCTCTCACACACACACACTGTCCCTCTCTCTCTCACACACACACACTGTCCCTCTCTCTCTCACACACACACACACACACTGTCCCTCTCTCTACACACACACACTGTCCCTCTCTCTCTCACACACACTGTCCCTCTCTCTCTCACACACACACTGTCCCTCTCTCTCTCACACACACACACACACTGTCCCTCTCTCTACACACACACACTGTCCCTCTCTCTACACACACACACTGTCCCTCTCTCTCTCAGACACACTGTCCCTCTCTCTCTCACACACACACTGTCCCTCTCTCTCTCACACACACACTGTCCCTCTCTCTCTCACACACACACACTGTCCCTCTCTCTCACACACACACAGTCCCTCTCTCTCACACACACACACACACATACTGTCCCTCTCTCTCACACACACACATTGTCCCTCTCTCTCTCTCAGACACACACACTGTCCCTCTCTCTCACACACACACACACATACTGTCCCTCTCTCTCACACACACACACACAGTCCCCCTCTCTCTCTCACACACACACTGTCTCTCTCTCACACACACTGTCCCTCTCTCTCACACACACACACTGTCCCCCTCTCACACACACACTGTCCCTCTCTCTCTCACACACTGTCCCTCTCTCTCACACACACACACTGTCCCTCTCTCTCTCTCACATACACACTGTCCCTCTCTCTCACACACACACTGTCTATCTCTCTCACACACTGTCCCTCTCTCTCTCACATACACTCTGTCTCTCTCTCTCTCTCTCACACAGACACTGTCCCTCTCTCTCACTCTCACACATACCTGACCCTCTCTCTCCCACACACACTGTCCCTCTCTCACGCATATTCACTGTCTCTCTCTCACACACACACACACTGTACCTCTCTCTCACACACACACACACTGTACCTCTCTCTCACACACACACACTGTCCCTCTCTCTCACACACACACTGTCCCTCTCTCTCTCACACACACTGTCCCTCTCTCTCTCACACACACACACTGTCCCTCTCTCTCACACACACACTGTCCCTCTCTCTCTCACACACACTGTCCCTCTCTCTCACACACACACACACTGTCCCTCTCTCTCACACACACACTGTCCCTCTCTCTCTCACACACACTGTCCCTCTCTCTCTCACACACACACACTGTCCCTCTCTCTCACACACACACACTGTCCCTCTCTCTCTCTCACATACATACTGTCCCTCCCGCTCACACACACACTGTCCCTCTCTCTCTCACACACACTGTCCCTCTCTCTCTCTCACACACACACTGTCCCTCTCTCTCACACTGTCCCTCTCTCTCTCACACACACACTATCCCTCTCTCTCTCACACACACACTGTCCCTCTCTCTCTCTCACACACACTGTGCCTCTCTCTCTCACACACACTGTCACTCTCTCTCTCACACACACACTGTCCCTCTCACTCACACACACACACACTGTCCCTCTCTGTCACACACACACACAAACACTGTCCCTCTCTCTCTCACATACACACTGTCCCTCCCGCTCACACACACACTGTCCCTCTCTCTCTCACACACACACTGTCCCTCTCTCACACACACACACACTGTCCCTCTCTCTCTCTCACACACACACACACTGTCCCTCTCTCACACACACACACTGTCTGTCTCACACGCACACTGTCTGTCTCTCACACACACACACTGTCCCTCTCTCTCACACACACAGACACTGTCCCTCTCTCACACAGACACTGTCCCTCTCTCTCACACACACTGTCCCTCTCTCTCTCACACACACACTGTCCCTCTCTCTCTCACACACACACTGTCCCTCTCACTCTCACACACACTGTCCCTCTCTCTCTCACACACACACTGTCCCTCTCTCTCACACACACACACCGTCCCTCTCTCTCACACACACACTGTCCCTCTCTCTCTCACACACACACACACACTGTCCCTCTCTCTCACACACACACACTGTCCCTCTCTCTCTCACACACTGTCCCTCTCTCTCTCACAAACACACACACTGTCCCTCGCTCTCACACACACACACACACACTGTCCCTCTCTCTCTCTCACACACACACACACTGTCCCTCTCTCTACACACACATACTGTCCCTCTCTCTCAGACACACTGTCCCTCTCTCTCTCACACACACACTGTCCCTCTCTCTCTCACACACACACACTGTCCCTCTCTCTCACACACACACAGTCCCTCTCTCTCTCACACACACACACAGTCCCTCTCTCTCACACACACACACACACACTGTCCCTCCCTCCCTCTCTCACACACACAGTCCCTCTCTCTCTCACACACATACTGTCCCTCTCTCACACACACACACACACACACACAGTCCCTCTCTCTCTCTCTCACACACACTGTCCCTCTCTCTCTCTCAGACAAACACACTGTCCCTCTCTCTCACACACACACACATACTGTCCCTCTCTCTCACACACACACACACAGTCCCTCTCTCTCTCTCACACACACACTGTCCCTCTCTCACACACACTGTCCCTCTCTCTCACACACACACACTGTCCCCCTCTCACACACACACTGTCCCTCTTTCTCTCACACACTGTCCCTCTCTCTCACACACAGTCCCTCTCTCTCACACACACACACTGTCCCTCTCTCTCTCTCTCACATACACACTATCCCTCTCTCTCTCTCACAC
The DNA here is from genome assembly GCF_037043375.1 of Chiloscyllium plagiosum. Classification (NCBI taxonomy): domain Eukaryota; kingdom Metazoa; phylum Chordata; class Chondrichthyes; order Orectolobiformes; family Hemiscylliidae; genus Chiloscyllium; species Chiloscyllium plagiosum. The sequence continues at coordinate 237,836 of NW_028270224.1, read as the reverse complement.
ACACTGTCCCTCTCTCTCTCACACACACACTGTCCCCCTCTCTCTCACACACACTGTCACTCTGTCTCTCACACACACACTGTCCCTCTCTCTCTCACACACACACACTGTCCCTCTCTCTCACACAGACACACACACTGTCCCTCTCTCTCTCACATACACACTGTCCCTCTCTCTCACACACACACTGTCCCTCTCTCTCACACTGTCCCTCTCTCTCTCTCACACACACACTGTCCCTCTCACACACACACTGTCCCTCTCTCTCTCACACACACACACTGTCCCTCTCTCTCACACTGTCCCTCTCTCTCTCACACACACACTATCCCTCTCTCTCACACACACACACTGTCCCTCTCTCTCTCACACACACACTGTCCCTCTCTCTCTCACACACACTGTCACTCTCTTTCTCACACACACACTGTCCCTCTCTCTCTCACACACACACTGTCCCTCTCTCTCTCTCACACACACTGTCCCTCTCTCTCTCACACACACTGTCACTCTCTCACACTCACACTGTCCCTCTCTCTCACACACACACACACTGTCCCTCTCTCACACAGACACTGTCCCTCTCTCTCACAGACACTGTCCCTCTCTCTCACACCCACTGTCCCTCTCTCTCACACACACTGTCCCTCTCTCTCTCACACACACACACTGTCCCTCTCTCTCACACACACACACACTGTCCCTCTCTCTCTCACACACACACACTGTCCCTCTCTCACACAGACACTGTCCCTCTCTCTCACACACACTGTCCCTCTCTCTCTCTCACACACACTGTCCCTCTCTCTCTCACACACACTGTCACTCTCTCACACTCACACTGTCCCTCTCTCTCACACACACACACACTGTCCCTCTCTCACACAGACACTGTCCCTCTCTCTCACAGACACTGTCCCTCTCTCTCACACCCACTGTCCCTCTCTCACACACACACTGGCCCTCTCTCTCACACACACACACTGTCCCTCTCTCTCTCACACACACACTGTCCCTCTCTCTCACACACACACACACTGTCCCTCTCTCTCTCACACACACACACTGTCCCTCTCTCACACAGACACTGTCCCTCTCTCTCACACACACTGTCCCTCTCACTCTCTCACACACACACACTGTCCCTCTCTCTCACACACACATACTGTCCCTCTCTCTCTCACACACACTGTCCCTCTCTCTCTCTCACACACACACTGTCCCTCTCTCTCACACACACACACACACTGTCCCTCTCTCACACAGACACTGTCCCTCTCTCTCACACACACTGTCCCTCTCTCTCTCACACACTGTCCCTCTCTCTCTCACACACACACTGTCCCTCTCTCTCTCACACACACACTGTCCCTCTCACTCTCACACACACTGTCCCTCTCTCTCTCACACACACACCGTCCCTCTCTCTCACACACACTGTCCCTCTCTCTCTCACACACACACACACTGTCCCTCTCTCTCACACACACACACTGTCCCTCTCTCTCTCACACACTGTCCCTCTCTCTCTCACAAACACACACACTGTCCCTCTCTCTCTCTCACAAACACACACACTGTCCCTCTCTCTCCCTGTCACACACACTGTCCCTCTCTCTCTCACACACACACACTGTCCCTCTCTCGCTCACACACACACACACACTGTCCCTCTCTCTCTCACACACACTGTCCCTCTCTCTCTCACACACACACACACTGTCCCTCTCTCTACACACACACACTGTCCCTCTCTCTCTCAGACACACTGTCCCTCTCTCTCTCACACACACACTGTCACTCTCTCTCTCACACACACACGTTCCCTCTCTCTCTCAGACACACACACTGTCCCTCTCTCTCACACACACACACACATACTGTCCCTCTCTCTCACACACACACACAGTCCCCCTCTCTCTCTCACACACACACTGTCTCTCTCTCACACACACTGTCCCTCTCTCTCACACACACACACTGTCCCCCTCTCACACACACACTGTCCCTCTCTCTCTCTCTCACATACACACTGTCCCTCTCTCTCACACACACACACTGTCCCTCTCTCTCTCATACACACACTGTCTCTCTCTCTCACACACTGTCCCTCTCTCTCTCACATACACTCTGTCTCTCTCTCTCTCTCTCACACAGACACTGTCCCTCTCTCTCACTCTCACACATACCTGACCCTCTCTCTCCCACACACACTGTCCCTCTCTCACGCATATTCACTGTCTCTCTCTCACACACACACACTGTCCCTCTCTCTCACACACACACACTGTCCCTCTCTCTCTCTCACATACATACTGTCCCTCCCGCTCACACACACACTGTCCCTCTCTCTCTCACACACACACTGTCCCTCTCTCTCACACACACACACACTGTCCCTCTCTGTCACACACACACACACACACTGTCCCTCTCTCTCTCACATACACACTGTCCCTCCCGCTCACACACACACTGTCCCTCTCTCTCTCACACACACACTGTCCCTCTCTCACACACACACACACTGTCCCTCTCTCTCTCTCACACACACACACACACTGTCCCTCTCTCACACACACACACTGTCTGTCTCACACGCACACTGTCTGTCTCTCACACACACACACTGTCCCTCTCTCTCACACACACTCTCCCTCTCTCTCTCACACACACACACACAGTCCCTCTCTCTCTCTCACACACACACTGTCCTTCTCTCTCTCACACACACACTGTCCCTCTCTCACATACACACACTGTCCCTCTCTCTCACACAAACACACTGTCCTTCTCTCTCTCACACACACACTGTCCCTCTCTCTCTCACACACACACACACACTGTCCCTCTCTCTCTCACACACACACACACTGTCCCTCTCTCTCTCACACACACACACACTGTCCCTCTCTCTCTCACACACACACACACACACTGTCCCTCTCTCTCTCACACACACACTGTCCTTCTCTCTCTCACACACACACTGTCCCTCTCTCTATCTCACACACACACACACACTGTCCCTCTCTCTCTCACACACACACGCACACACTGTCCCTCTCTCTCACACACACACACACTGTCCTTCTCTCTCTCTCACACACACACTGTCCCTCTCTCTCACACAGACACACACACTGTCCCTCTCTCTCTCTCACATACACACTGTCCCTCTCTCTCACACACACACTGTCCCTCTCTCTCACACTGACCCTCTCTCTCTCACACACACTGTCCCTCTCTCTCACACACACACTGTCCCTCTCTCTCTCTCACACACACACTGTCCCTCTCTCTCACACTGTCCCTCTCTCTCTCACACACACACTATCCCTCTCTCTCTCACACACACACTGTCCCTCTCTCTCTCTCACACACACTGTGCCTCTCTCTCTCACACACACTGTCACTCTCTCTCTCACACACACACTGTCCCTCTCTCTCACACACACACACACTGTCCCTCTCTCTCTCACACACACACTGTCCCTCTCTCTCTCACACACACTGTCACTCTCTCTCACACACACACTGTCCCTCTCTCTCTCACACACACACTGTCCCTCTCTCTCTCACACACACACTGTCCCTCTCTCTCTCACACACACACTGTCCCCTCTCTCTCTCACACACACTGTCACTCTCTCTCACACAAACACTGTCCCTCTCTCTCTCACACACACACTGTCCCTCTCTCTCTCACACACACACACTGTCCCTCTCTCTCTCACACACACACACACTGTCCCTCTCTCTCTCACACACACACACTGTCCCTCTCTCACACAGACACTGTCCCTCTCTCTCACACACACTGTCCCTCTCTCTCTCACACAGACACTGTCCCTCTCTCTCTCTCACACATACCTGACCCTCTCTCTCACACACACACACTGTCCCTCTCTCTCTCACACACACACTCACTGTCCCTCTCTCTCACACACACACACTGTCCCTCTCACTCTCACACACACTGTCCCTCTCTCTCTCACACACACACACACCGTCCCTCTCTCTCACACACACTGTCCCTCTCTCTCTCACACACACACACTGTCCCTCTCTCTCTCACACACACACACACACTGTCGCTCTCTCTCTCACACACACACTGTCCCTCTCTCTCTCAGACACACTGTCCCTCTCTCTCTCACACACACACTGTCCCTCTCTCTATCTCACACACACACACACACTGTCCCTCTCTCTCTCACACACACACGCACACACTGTCCCTCTCTCTCACACACACACACACTGTCCTTCTCTCTCTCACACACACACTGTCCCTCTCTCTCACACAGACACACACACTGTCCCTCTCTCTCTCACATACACACTGTCCCTCTCTCTCACACACACACTGTCCCTCTCTCTCACACTGTCCCTCTCTCTCTCACACACACTGTCCCTCTCTCTCACACACACACTGTCCCTCTCTCTCTCTCACACACACACTGTCCCTCTCTCTCACACTGTCCCTCTCTCTCTCACACACACACTATCCCTCTCTCTCTCACACACACACTGTCCCTCTCTCTCTCTCACACACACTGTGCCTCTCTCTCTCACACACACTGTCACTCTCTCTCTCACACACACACTGTCCCTCTCTCTCTCACACACACACACTGTCCCTCTCTCTCTCACACACACACTGTCCCTCTCTCTCTCACACACACTGTCACTCTCTCTCACACACACACTGTCCCTCTCTCTCTCTCACACACACTGTCCCTCTCTCTCTCACACACACACACTGTCCCTCTCTCTCTCACACACACACACACTGTCCCTCTCTCACACAGACACACACACTGTCCCTCTCTCACACAGACACTGTCCCTCTCTCTCACACACACTGTCCCTCTCTCTCTCACACAGACACTGTCCCTCTCTCTCTCTCACACATACCTGACCCTCTCTCTCACACACACACACTGTCCCTCTCTCTCACACACACACACACACACACTGTCCCTCTCTCTCACACACACACTGTCCCTCTCTCTCTCACACACACTGTCCCTCTCTCTCACACACACACTGTCCCTCTCTCTCACACACACACACACTGTCCCTCTCACTCTCACACACACTGTCCCTCTCTCTCTCACACACACACACACCGTCCCTCTCTCTCACACACACTGTCCCTCTCTCTCTCACACACACACTCACTGTCCCTCTCTCTCACACACTGTCCCTCTCTCTCACAAACACACACACTGTCCCTCTCTGTCCCTGTCACACACACTGTCCCTCTCTCTCTCACACACACACACTGTCCCTCTCTCTCTCACACACACACACACACTGTCGCTCTCTCTCTCACACACACACTGTCCCTCTCTCTCTCAGACACACTGTCCCTCTCTCTCTCACACACACACTGTCCCACTCTCTCTCACACGCACACACTGTCCCTCTCTCTCACACACACACACTGTCCCTCTCTCTCACACACACACAGTCCCTCTCTCTCTCACACACACACACACAGTCCCTCTCTCTCACACACACACACACACTGTCCCTCCCTCCCTCTCACACACACACAGTCCCTCTCTCTCACACACACACACATACTGTCCCTCTCTCTCTCACACACACACACAGTCTCTCTCTCTCTCACACACACACTGTCCTTCTCTCTCTCACACACACACTGTCCCTCTCTCTCTCACACACACACACACTGTCCCTCTCTCTCTTACACACACACACACACACACTGTCCCTCTCTCTCTCACACACACACTGTCCTTCTCTCTCTCACACACACTGTCACTCTCTCTCACACACACACTGTCCCTCTCTCTCTCTCACACACACACTGTCCCTCTCTCTCTCTCACACACACACACACTGTCCCTCTCTCTCACACAGACACACACACTGTCCCTCTCTCTCTCAAACACACTGTCACTCTCTCTCACACACACACACTGTCCTTCTCTCTCTCACACACACACTGTCCCTCTCTCTCACACACACTGTCCCTCTCTCTCTCACACACACACTGTCCCTCTCTCACACACACACACACTGTCCCTCTCTCTCTCACACACACTGTCCCTCTCTCTCTCACACACACACACACCGTCCCTCTCTCTCACACACACTGTCCCTCTCTCTCTCACACACACACTCACTGTCCCTCTCTCTCACACACACACACACTGTCCCTCTCTCTCTCACACACTGTCCCTCTCTCTCACACACACACACTGTCCCTCTCTCTCACACACACTGTCCCTCTCTCTCTCACACACACACTGTCCCTCTCTCTCACACACACACACTGTCCCTCTCTCGCGCACACACACACACACTGTCCCTCTCTCTCTCACATACACACTGTCCCTCCCGCTCACACACACACTGTCCCTCTCTCTCTCACACACACACTGTCCCTCTCTCACACACACACACACACTGTCCCTCTCTCTCTCACACACACACACTGTCCCTCTCTCTCTCACACACACACACACACACTGTCCCTCTCTCACACACACACACTGTCTGTCTCACACGCACACTGTCTGTCTCTCACACACACACTGTCCCTCTCTCTCACACACACTCTCCCTCTCTCTCTCACACACACACACACACACTGTCCCTCTCGCTCTCACACACACACTGTCCTCTCTCTCACACACACACACTGTCCCTCTCTCACATACACACACTGTCCCTCTCTCTCACACAAACACACTGTCCCACTCTCTCTCACACACACACTGTCCCTCTCTCTATCTCACACACACACACACACTGTCCCTCTCTCTCTCACACACACACACACTGTCCCTCTCTCTCTCACACACACACACACAGTCTCTCTCTCTCTCACACACACACTGTCCTTCTCTCTCTCACACACACACTGTCCCTCTCTCTCTCTCACACACACACACTGTCCCTCTCTCTCTCTCACACACACACACACACTGTCCCTCTCTCTCTCACACACACACACTGTCCTTCACTCTCTCACACACACACTGTCCCTCTCTCTCTCACACACACACTGTCCCTCTCTCTCTCACACACACTGTCACTCTCTCTCTCACACACACTGTCACTCTCTCTCACACACACACTGTCCCTCTCACTCTCACACACACTGTCCCTCTCTCTCTCACACACACACTGTCCCTCTCTCTCACACACACACACCGTCCCTCTCTCTCACACACACTGTCCCTCTCTCTCTCACACACACACACACTGTCCCTCTCTCTCACACACACACTGTCCCTCTCTCTCTCACACACTGTCCCTCTCTCTCTCACAAACACACACACTGTCCCTCTCTCTCTCTCACAAACACACACACTGTCCCTCTCTCTCCCTGTCACACACACTGTCCCTCTCTCTCTCACACACACACACTGTCCCTCTCTCTCTCACACACACACACTGTCCCTCTCTCTCTCACACACACACACACACTGTCCCTCTCTCTACACACACACACTGTCCCTCTCTCTCTCACACACACTGTCCCTCTCTCTCTCACACACACACTGTCCCTCTCTCTCTCACACACACACACACTGTCCCTCTCTCTACACACACACACTGTCCCTCTCTCTCTCAGACACACTGTCCCTCTCTCTCTCACACACACACTGTCCCTCTCTCTCTCACACACACACTGTCCCTCTCTCTCTCACACACACACACTGTACCTCTCTCTCACACACACACAGTCCCTCTCTCTCACACACACACACACTGTCCCTCCCTCCCTCTCACACACACACAATCCCTCTCTCTCACACACACACACACATACTGTCCCTCTCTCTCACACACACACACAGTCCCTCTCTCTCTCTCAGACACACACACTGTCCCTCTCTCTCACACACACACACATACTGTCCCTCTCTCTCACACACACACACAGTCCCTCTCTCTCTCTCACACACACACTGTCCCTCTCTCACAAACACTTTCCCTCTCTCTCACACACACACACTGTCCCCCTCTCACACACACACTGTCCCTCTCTCTCTCTCTCACATACACACTGTCCCTCTCTCTCACACACACACTGTCCCTCTCTCTCACACACACTGTCCCTCTCTCTCTCACACACACACTCACTGTCCCTCTCTCTCACACACACACACACTGTCCCTCTCTCTCTCACACACTGTCCCTCTCTCTCACACACACACACTGTCCCTCTCTCTCACACACACTGTCCCTCTCTCTCTCACACACACACTGTCCCTCTCTCTCACACACACACACTGTCCCTCTCTCGCGCACACACACACACACTGTCCCTCTCTCTCTCACATACACACTGTCCCTCCCGCTCACACACACACTGTCCCTCTCTCTCTCACACACACACTGTCCCTCTCTCACACACACACACACACTGTCCCTCTCTCTCTCACACACACACACTGTCCCTCTCTCTCTCACACACACACACACACACTGTCCCTCTCTCACACACACACACTGTCTGTCTCACACGCACACTGTCTGTCTCTCACACACACACTGTCCCTCTCTCTCACACACACTCTCCCTCTCTCTCTCACACACACACACACACACTGTCCCTCTCGCTCTCACACACACACTGTCCTCTCTCTCACACACACACACTGTCCCTCTCTCACATACACACACTGTCCCTCTCTCTCACACAAACACACTGTCCCACTCTCTCTCACACACACACTGTCCCTCTCTCTATCTCACACACACACACACACTGTCCCTCTCTCTCTCACACACACACACACTGTCCCTCTCTCTCTCACACACACACACACAGTCTCTCTCTCTCTCACACACACACTGTCCTTCTCTCTCTCACACACACACTGTCCCTCTCTCTCTCTCACACACACACACTGTCCCTCTCTCTCTCTCACACACACACACACACTGTCCCTCTCTCTCTCACACACACACACTGTCCTTCACTCTCTCACACACACACTGTCCCTCTCTCTCTCACACACACACTGTCCCTCTCTCTCTCACACACACTGTCACTCTCTCTCTCACACACACTGTCACTCTCTCTCACACACACACTGTCCCTCTCACTCTCACACACACTGTCCCTCTCTCTCTCACACACACACTGTCCCTCTCTCTCACACACACACACCGTCCCTCTCTCTCACACACACTGTCCCTCTCTCTCTCACACACACACACACTGTCCCTCTCTCTCACACACACACTGTCCCTCTCTCTCTCACACACTGTCCCTCTCTCTCTCACAAACACACACACTGTCCCTCTCTCTCTCTCACAAACACACACACTGTCCCTCTCTCTCCCTGTCACACACACTGTCCCTCTCTCTCTCACACACACACACTGTCCCTCTCTCTCTCACACACACACACTGTCCCTCTCTCTCTCACACACACACACACACTGTCCCTCTCTCTACACACACACACTGTCCCTCTCTCTCTCACACACACTGTCCCTCTCTCTCTCACACACACACTGTCCCTCTCTCTCTCACACACACACACACTGTCCCTCTCTCTACACACACACACTGTCCCTCTCTCTCTCAGACACACTGTCCCTCTCTCTCTCACACACACACTGTCCCTCTCTCTCTCACACACACACTGTCCCTCTCTCTCTCACACACACACACTGTACCTCTCTCTCACACACACACAGTCCCTCTCTCTCACACACACACACACTGTCCCTCCCTCCCTCTCACACACACACAATCCCTCTCTCTCACACACACACACACATACTGTCCCTCTCTCTCACACACACACACAGTCCCTCTCTCTCTCTCAGACACACACACTGTCCCTCTCTCTCACACACACACACATACTGTCCCTCTCTCTCACACACACACACAGTCCCTCTCTCTCTCTCACACACACACTGTCCCTCTCTCACAAACACTTTCCCTCTCTCTCACACACACACACTGTCCCCCTCTCACACACACACTGTCCCTCTCTCTCTCTCTCACATACACACTGTCCCTCTCTCTCACACACACACTGTCCCTCTCTCTCTCATACACACACTGTCTCTCTCTCACACACTGTCCCTCTCTCTCTCACATACACTCTGTCTCTCTCTCTCTCTCACACAGACACTGTCCCTCTCTCTCACTCTCACACATACCTGACCCTCTCTCTCCCACACACACTGTCCCTCTCTCACGCATATTCACTGTCTCTCTCTCACACACACACACACTGTACCTCTGTCTCACACACACACACTGTCCCTCTCTCTCTCTCACATACATACTGTCTCTCCCGCTCACACACACACTGTCCCTCTCTCTCTCTCACACACACTGTCCCTCTCTCGCGCACACACACACACACTGTCCCTCTCTGTCACACACACACACACTGTCCCTCTCTCTCTCACATACACACTGTCCCTCCCGCTCACACACACACTGTCCCTCTCTCTCTCACACACACACTGTCCCTCTCTCACACACACACACACACTGTCCCTCTCTCTCTCACACACACACACTGTCCCTCTCTCTCTCACACACACACTGTCCCTCTCTCACACACACACACTGTCTGTCTCACACGCACACTGTCTGTCTCTCACACACACACTGTCCCTCTCTCTCACACACACTCTCCCTCTCTCTCTCACACACACACACACACACTGTCCCTCTCTCTCACACACACACACACTGTCCCTCTCTCTCTCACACACACACACACTGTCCCTCTCTCACACAGACACTGTCCCTCTCTCACACACACACTGTCCCTCTCTCACATACACACACTGTCCCTCTCTCTCACACACACACTGTCCCTCTCTCTCTCACACACACACACACACTGTCCCTCTCTCTCTCACACACACACACACTGTCCCTCTCTCTCTCACACACACACTGTCCCTCTCTCTCTCACACACACACTGTCCCTCTCTCTCTCACACACACACACACACACACAGTCTCTCTCTCTCTCACACACACACTGTCCCTCTCTCTCTCACACACACACACACAGTCTCTCTCTCTCTCACACACACACTGTCCCTCTCTCTCTCACACACACACACACACACACTGTCCCTCTCTCTCTCACACACACACACTGTCCTTCTCTCTCTCACACACACACTGTCCCTCTCTCTCTCACACACACACTGTCCCTCTCTCTCTCACACACACACACACAGTCTCTCTCTCTCTCACACACACACTGTCCCTCTCTCTCTCACACACACACACACTGTCCCTCTCTCTCTCACACACACACACACACACACACTGTCCCTCTCTCTCTCACACACACACACTGTCCTTCTCTCTCTCACACACACACTGTCCCTCTCTCTCTCACACACACACTGTCCCTCTCTCTCTCACACACACACACACTGTCTCTCTCTCACACACACACACACTGTCCCTCTCTCTCTCACACACACACACACACTGTCCCTCTCTCTCTCACACACTGTCCCTCTCTCTCTCACAAACACACACACTGTCCCTCTCTCTCCCTGTCACACACACTGTCCCTCTCTCTCTCACACACACACACTGTCCCTCTCTCTCTCACACACACACACTGTCGCTCTCTCTCTCACACACACACTGTCCCTCTCTCTCTCAGACACACTGTCCCTCTCTCTCTCACACACACACTGTCCCTCTCTCTCTCACACGCACACACTGTCCCTCTCTCTCACACACACACAGTCCCTCTCTCTCTCACACACACACACACACAGTCCCTCTCTCTCACACACACACACACACTGTCCCTCCCTCCCTCTCACACACACACAGTCTCTCTCTCACACACACACACACACATACTGTCCCTCTCTCTCACACACACACACACACACACAGTCCCTCTCTCTCTCTCACACACACACTGTCCCTCTCTCACACACACTGTGCCTCTCTCTCACACACACACACTGTCCCCCTCTCACACGCACACTGTCCCTCTCTCTCTCACACACTGTCCCTCTCTCTCACACACACACACTGTCCCTCTCTCTCTCTCTCACATACACACTGTCCCTCTCTCTCACACACACACACTGTCCCTCTCTCTCATACACACACTGTCCCTCTCTCTCTCATACACACACTGTCTCTCTCTCTCTCACATACACTCTGTCTCTCTCTCTCTCTCTCTCACACAGACACTGTCCCTCTCTCTCACTCTCACACATACCTGACCCTCTCTCTCCCACACACACTGTCCCTCTCTCACGCATATTCAGTGTCTCTCTCTCACACACACACACTGTCCCTCTCTCTCACACCCACACACTGTCCCTCTCTCTCACACCCACACACTGTCCCTCTCTCTCTCTCACATCCATACTGTCTCTCCCGCTCACACACACACTGTCCCTCTCTCTCTCACACACACACTGTCCCTCTCTCACACACACACACACTGTCCCTCTCTCTCTCTCACACACACACACACACTGTCCCTCTCTCACACACACACACTGTCTGTCTCACACGCACACTGTCTGTCTCTCACACACACACACTGTCCCTCTCTCTCACACACACTCTCCCTCTCTCTCTCTCACACACACACTGTCCTTCTCTCTCTCACACACACACTGTCCCTCTCTCACATACACACACTGTCCCTCTCTCTCACACAAACACACTGTCCTTCTCTCTCTCACACACACACTGTCCCTCTCTCTCTCACACACACACACACACTGTCCCTCTCTCTCTCACACACACACACACACACACACTGTCCCTCTCTCTCTCACACACACACACACACAGTCCCTCTCTCTCTCACACACACACACACACTGTCTCTCTCTCTCTCTCACACACACACTGTCCTTCTCTCTCTCACACACACACTGTCCCTCTCTCTATCTCACACACACACACACACTGTCCCTCTCTCTCTCACACACACACTGTCCCTCTCTCACACACACACACTGTCCCTCTCTCTCACACACACACTGTCCCTCTCTCTCTCTCACACACACACTGTCCCTCTCTCTCACACTGTCCCTCTCTCTCTCACACACACGCTGTCCCTCTCTCTCTCACACACACTGTCACTCTCTCTCTCACACACACACTGTCCCTCTCTCTCTCACACACACACACTGTCCCTCTCTCTCTCACACACACACTGTCCCTCTCTCTCTCACACACACTGTCCCTCTCTCTCACACACACACACTGTCCCTCTCTCTCTCACACACACACTGTCCCTCTCTCTCTCACACACACACTGTCCCTCTCTCTCTCTCACACACACTGTCCCTCTCTCTCTCTCACACACACTGTCACTCTCTCTCTCACACACACACTGTCCCTCTCTCTCACACACACACACTGTCCCTCTCTCTCTCACACACACACTGTCCCTCTCTCTCTCACACACACACTGTCCCTCTCTCTCTCACACACACACACTGTCCCTCTCTCTCACACACACACACACTGTCCCTGTCTCTCTCACACACACACACTGTCCCTCTCTCTCTCACACACACACACTGTCCCTCTCTCACACAGACACTGACCCTCTCTCTCACACACACTGTCCCTCTCTCTCACACACACTGTCCCTCTCTCTCTCACAGACACTGTCCCTCTCTCTCTCTCACACATACCTGACCCTCTCTCTCACACACACACACTGTCCCTCTCTCTCACACACACAGACACTGTCCCTCTCTCACACAGACACTGTCCCTCTCTCTCACACACACTGTCCCTTTCTCTCTCACACACACACTGTCCCTCTCTCTCTCACACACACACTGTCCCTCTCACTCTCACACACACTGTCCCTCTCTCTCTCACACACACACTGTCCCTCTCTCTCTCACACACACACTGTCCCTCTCTCTCACACACACACACCGTCCCTCTCTCTCACACACACACTGTCCCTCTCTCTCTCACACACACACACACTGTCCCTCTCTCTCACACACACACACTGTCCCTCTCTCTCTCACACACTGTCCCTCTCTCTCTCACAAACACACACACTGTCCCTCTCTCTCACACACACACACACACACACTGTCCCTCTCTCTCTCACACACACACACACTGTCCCTCTCTCTACACACACATACTGTCCCTCTCTCTCAGACACACTGTCCCTCTCTCTCTCACACACACACTGTCCCTCTCTCTCTCACACACACACACTGTCCCTCTCTCTCACACACACACAGTCCCTCTCTCTCTCACACACACACACAGTCCCTCTCTCTCTCACACACACACACAGTCCCTCTCTCTCACACACACACACACACACTGTCCCTCCCTCCCTCTCACACACACACAGTCCCTCTCTCTCACACACATACTGTCCCTCTCTCTCACACACACACACACACACACACACAGTCCCTCTCTCTCTCTCTCACACACACTGTCCCTCTCTCTCTCTCAGACACACACACTGTCCCTCTCTCTCACACACACACACATACTGTCCCTCTCTCTCACACACACACACACAGTCCCTCTCTCTCTCTCACACACACACTGTCCCTCTCTCACACACACTGTCCCTCTCTCTCACACACACACACACTGTCCCCCTCTCACACACACACTGTCCCTCTTTCTCTCACACACTGTCCCTCTCTCTCACACACACACACTGTCCCTCTCTCTCTCTCTCACATACACACTATCCCTCTCTCTCTCTCACACACACTGTCCCTCTCTCTCTCTCACACACACTGTCCCCCTCTCTCTCACACACACTGTCACTCTGTCTCTCACACACACACTGTCCCTCTCTCTCTCACACACACACACTGTCCCTCTCTCTCACACAGACACACACACTGTCCCTCTCTCTCTCACATACACACTGTCCCTCTCTCTCACACACACACTGTCCCTCTCTCTCACACTGTCCCTCTCTCTCTCTCACACACACACTGTCCCTCTCACACACACACTGTCCCTCTCTCTCTCACACACACACACTGTCCCTCTCTCTCACACTGTCCCTCTCTCTCTCACACACACACTATCCCTCTCTCTCACACACACACACTGTCCCTCTCTCTCTCAGACACACACTGTCCCTCTCTCTCTCACACACTGTCCCTCTCTCTCACACACACACACTGTCCCTCTCTCTCTCACACACACACTGTCCCTCTCTCTCTCTCACACACACTGTCCCTCTCTCTCTCACACACACTGTCCCTCTCTCACACACACACACACTGTCCCTCTCTCACACAGACACTGTCCCTCTCTCTCACAGACACTGTCCCTCTCTCTCACACACACTGTCCCTCTCTCTCACACACACTGTCCCTCTCTCTCTCACACACACACACTGTCCCTCTCTCTCACACACACACACACTGTCCCTCTCTCTCTCACACACACACACTGTCCCTCTCTCTCTCACACAGACACTGTCCCTCTCTCTCACACACACTGTCCCTCTCTCTCTCTCACACACACACACTGGCCCTCTCTCTCACACACACACACTGTCCCTCTCTCTCTCACACACACACACTGTCCCTCTCTCTCACACACACACACACTGTCCCTCTCTCTCTCACACACACACACTGTCCCTCTCTCACACAGACACTGTCCCTCTCTCTCACACACACTGTCCCTCTCTCTCTCTCACACACACACACTGTCCCTCTCTCTCACACACACATACTGTCCCTCTCTCTCTCACACACACTGTCCCTCTCTCTCTCTCACACACACACTGTCCCTCTCTCTCACACACACACACACACTGTCCCTCTCTCACACAGACACTGTCCCTCTCTCTCACACACACTGTCCCTCTCTCTCTCACACACTGTCCCTCTCTCTCTCACACACACACTGTCCCTCTCTCTCTCACACACACACTGTCCCTCTCTCTCACACAGACACACACACTGTCCCTCTCTCTCACACACACACTGTCCCTCTCTCTCACACTGTCCCTCTCTCTCTCTCACACACACACTGTCCCTCACACACACACACTGTCCCTCTCTCTCTCACACACACACACTGTCCCTCTCTCTCACACTGTCCCTCTCTCTCTCACACACACACTATCCCTCTCTCTCACACACACACACTGTCCCTCTCTCTCTCACACACACACTGTCCCTCTCTCTCTCACACACACTGTCACTCTCTTTCTCACACACACACTGTCCCTCTCTCTCTCACACACACACTGTCCCTCTCTCTCTCTCACACACACTGTCCCTCTCTCTCTCACACACACTGTCACTCTCTCACACTCACACTGTCCCTCTCTCTCACACACACACACACTGTCCCTCTCTCACACAGACACTGTCCCTCTCTCTCACACACACTGTCCCTCTCTCTCACACACACTGTCCCTCTTTCTCTCACACACACACACTGTCCCTCTCTCTCACACACACACACACTGTCCCTCTCTCTCTCACACACACACACTGTCCCTCTCTCACACAGACACTGTCCCTCTCTCTCACACACACTGTCCCTCTCTCTCTCTCACACACACTGTCCCTCTCTCTCTCACACACACACACACACACTGTCCCTCTCTCTCACACACACACACACTGGCCCTCTCTCTCACACACACACACTGTCCCTCACTCTCTCACACACACACACTGTCCCTCTCTCTCACACACACACACACACTGTCCCTCTCTCACACAGACACTGTCCCTCTCTCTCACACACACTGTCCCTCTCTCTCTCTCACACACACACACTGTCCCTCTCTCTCACACACACATACTGTCCCTCTCTCTCTCACACACACACTGTCCCTCTCTCTCACACACACACACACACACTGTCCCTCTCTCACACAGACACTGTCCCTCTCTCTCACACACACTGTCCCTCTCTCTCTCACACACTGTCCCTCTCTCTCTCACACACACACTGTCCCTCTCTCTCTCACACACACACTGTCCCTCTCACTCTCACACACACTGTCCCTCTCTCTCTCACACACACACTGTCCCTCTCTCTCACACACACACACCGTCCCTCTCTCTCACACACACTGTCCCTCTCTCTCTCACACACACACACACTGTCCCTCTCTCTCACACACACACACTGTCCCTCTCTCTCTCACACACTGTCCCTCTCTCTCTCACAAACACACACACTGTCCCTCTCTCTCTCTCACAAACACACACACTGTACCCTCTCTCTCCCTGTCACACACACTGTCCCTCTCTCTCTCACACACACACACTGTCCCTCTCTCTCTCACACACACACACTGTCCCTCTCTCTCTCACACACACACACACACTGTCCCTCTCTCTACACACACACACTGTCCCTCTCTCTCTCACACACACTGTCCCTCTCTCTCTCACACACACACTGTCCCTCTCTCTCTCACACACACACACACTGTCCCTCTCTCTACACACACACACTGTCCCTCTCTCTCTCAGACACACTGTCCCTCTCTCTCTCACACACACACTGTCCCTCTCTCTCTCACACACACACTGTCCCTCTCTCTCTCACACACACACACTGTCCCTCTCTCTCACACACACACAGTCCCTCTCTCTCACACACACACACACACACACTGTCCCTCCCTCCCTCTCACACACACACAATCCCTCTCTCTCACACACACACATACTGTCCCTCTCTCTCACACACACACACAGTCCCTCTCTCTCTCACATACACACTGTCCCTCTCTCTCTCTCAGACACACACACTGTCCCTCTCTCTCACACACACACACATACTGTCCCTCTCTCTCACACACACACACATACTGTCCCTCTCTCTCACACACACACACTGTCCCTCTCTCTCTCTCACACACACACTGTCCCTCTCTCACAAACACTTTCCCTCTCTCTCACACACACACACTGTCCCCCTCTCACACACACACTGTCCCTCTCTCTCTCTCTCACATACACACTGTCCCTCTCTCTCACACACACACTGTCCCTCTCTCTCTCATACACACACTGTCTCTCTCTCACACACTGTCCCTCTCTCTCTCATACACACACTGTCTCTCTCTCACACACTGTCCCTCTCTCTCTCACATACACTCTGTCTCTCTCTCTCTCTCACACAGACACTGTCCCTCTCTCTCACTCTCACACATACCTGACCCTCTCTCTCCCACACACACTGTCCCTCTCTCACGCATATTCACTGTCTCTCTCTCACACACACACACACTGTACCTCTCTCTCACACACACACACTGTCCCTCTCTCTCTCTCACATACATATTGTCTCTCCCGCTCACACACACACTGTCCCTCTCTCTCTCACACACACACTGTCCCACTCTCGCGCACACACACACACACTGTCCCTCTCTGTCACACACACACACACTGTCCCTCTCTCTCTCACATACACACTGTCCCTCCCGCTCACACACACACTGTCCCTCTCTCTCTCACATACACACTGTCCCTCTCTCACACACACACACACACTGTCCCTCTCTCTCTCACACACACACACTGTCCCTCTCTCTCTCACACAAACACACTGTCCCTCTCTCACACACACACACTGTCTGTCTCTCACACACACACTGTCCCTCTCTCTCACACACACTCTCCCTCTCTCTCTCACACACACACACACACACACACACTGTCCCTCTCGCTCT
This sequence comes from Chiloscyllium plagiosum, assembly GCF_037043375.1. Classification (NCBI taxonomy): domain Eukaryota; kingdom Metazoa; phylum Chordata; class Chondrichthyes; order Orectolobiformes; family Hemiscylliidae; genus Chiloscyllium; species Chiloscyllium plagiosum. Next base: position 219,132 of record NW_028270224.1, on the reverse strand, counting down.
CACACACACACTGTCCTCTCTCTCACACACACACTGTCCCTCTCTCACATACACACACTGTCCCTCTCTCTCACACAAACACACTGTCCCTCTCTCTCTCACACACACAGTCCCTCTCTCTCTCACACACACACACACTGTCCCTCTCTCTCTCACACACACACACACACAGTCTCTCTCTCTCTCACACACACACTGTCCTTCTCTCTCTCACACACACACTGTCCCTCTCTCTCTCACACACACACACACTGTCCCTCTCTCTCTCTCACACACACACACACTGTCCCTCTCTCTCTCACACACACACACTGTCCTTCTCTCTCTCACACACACACTGTCCCTCTCTCTCTCACACACACACTGTCCCTCTCTCTCTCACACACACTGTCACTCTCTCTCTCACACACACTGTCACTCTCTCTCACACACACACTGTCCCTCTCACTCTCACACACACTGTCCCTCTCTCTCTCACACACACACTGTCCCTCTCTCTCACACACACACACCGTCCCTCTCTCTCACACACACTGTCCCTCTCTCTCTCACACACACACACACTGTCCCTCTCTCTCACACACACACACTGTCCCTCTCTCTCTCACACACTGTCCCTCTCTCTCTCACAAACACACACACTGTCCCTCTCTCTCTCTCACAAACACACACACTGTCCCTCTCTCTCCCTGTCACACACACTGTCCCTCTCTCTCTCACACACACACACTGTCCCTCTCTCTCTCACACACACACACTGTCCCTCTCTCTCTCACACACACACACACTGTCCCTCTCTCTACACACACACACACACACTGTCCCTCTCTCTGCACACACACACTGTCCCTCTCTCTCTCACACACACTGTCCCTCTCTCTCTCACACACACACTGTCCCTCTCTCTCTCACACACACACTGTCCCTCTCTCTCTCACACACACACACTGTCCCTCTCTCTCACACACACACAGTCCCTCTCTCTCACACACACACACACTGTCCCTCCCTCCCTCTCACACACACACAATCCCTCTCTCTCACACACACACATACTGTCCCTCTCTCTCACACACACACACAGTCCCTCTCTCTCTCACATACACACTGTCCCTCTCTCTCTCTCAGACACACACACTGTCCCTCTCTCTCACACACACACACATACTGTCCCTCTCTCTCACACACACACACAGTCCCTCTCTCTCTCTCACACACACACTGTCCCTCTCTCACAAACACTTTCCCTCTCTCTCACACACACACACTGTCCCCCTCTCACACACACACTGTCCCTCTCTCTCTCTCTCAGTACACACTGTCCCTCTCTCTCACACACACACTGTCCCTCTCTCTCTCATACACACACTGTCTCTCTCTCACACACTGTCCCTCTCTCTCTCACATACACTCTGTCTCTCTCTCTCTCTCACACAGACACTGTCCCTCTCTCTCACTCTCACACATACCTGACCCTCTCTCTCCCACACACACTGTCCCTCTCTCACGCATATTCACTGTCTCTCTCTCACACACACACACACTGTACCTCTCTCTCACACACACACACTGTCCCTCTCTCTCTCTCACATACATACTGTCTCTCCCGCTCACACACACACTGTCCCTCTCTCTCTCACACACACACTGTCCCTCTCTCGCGCACACACACACACACTGTCCCTCTCACTCACACACACACACACTGTCCCTCTCTCTCTCACATACACACTGTCCCTCCCGCTCACACACACACTGTCCCTCTCTCTCTCACACACACACTGTCCCTCTCTCACACACACACACACACTGTCCCTCTCTCTCTCACACACACACACTGTCCCTCTCTCTCTCACACACACACACACACTGTCCCTCTCTCTCTCACACACACTGTCCCTCTCTCTCTCACACACACACTGTCCCTCTCTCTCTCACACACACACACACTGTCCCTCTCTCTACACACACACACTGTCCCTCTCTCTCCCTGTCACACACACTGTCCCTCTCTCTCTCACACACACACACTGTCCCTCTCTCTCTCACACACACACACTGTCCCTCTCTCTCACACACACACACTGTCCCTCTCTCACACACACACACTGTCTGTCTCACACGCACACACTGTCCCTCTCTCTCACACACACTCTCCCTCTCTCTCTCACACACACACTCACTGTCCCTCTCGCTCTCACACACACACTGTCCTCTCTCTCACACACACACTGTCCCTCTCTCACATACACACACTGTCCCTCTCTCTCTCTCACACACACACACACTGTCCCACTCTCTCTCACACACACACTGTCCCTCTCTCTCTCACACACACACACACACTGTCCCTCTCTCTCTCACACACACACACACACTGTCCCTCTCTCTCTCACACACACACACAGTCTCTCTCTCTCTCACACACACACTGTCCTTCTCTCTCTCACACACACACTGTCCCTCTCTCTCTCACACACACACACACACTGTCCCTCTCTCTCTCACACACACACACACACACACACTGTCCCTCTCTCTCTCACACACACACACTGTCCTTCTCTCTCTCACACACACACTGTCCCTCTCTCTCTCACACACACACTGTCCCTCTCTCTCTCACACACACTGTCACTCTCTCTCTCACACACACTGTCACTCTCTCTCACACACACACACTGTCCCTCTCTCTCTCACACACACTGTCCCTCTCTCTCTCACACACACACTGTCCCTCTCTCTCTCACACACACACACACTGTCCCTCTCTCTACACACACACACTGTCCCTCTCTCTCCCTGTCACACACACTGTCCCTCTCTCTCTCACACACACACACTGTCCCTCTCTCTCTCACACACACACTGTCCCTCTCTCTCTCACACACACACACTGTCCCTCTCTCTCACACACACACAGTCCCTCTCTCTCACACACACACACACTGTCCCTCCCTCCCTCTCACACACACACAATCCCTCTCTCTCACACACACACACACATACTGTCCCTCTCTCTCACACACACACACACATACTGTCCCTCTCTCTCACACACACACACAGTCCCTCTCTCTCTCACATACACACTGTCCCTCTCTCTCTCTCAGACACACACACTGTCCCTCTCTCTCACACACACACACATACTGTCCCTCTCTCTCACACACACACACAGTCCCTCTCTCTCTCTCACACACACACTGTCCCTCTCTCACAAACACTTTCCCTCTCTCTCACACACACACACTGTCCCCCTCTCACACACACACTGTCCCTCTCTCTCTCTCTCACATACACACTGTCCCTCTCTCTCACACACACACTGTCCCTCTCTCTCTCATACACACACTGTCTCTCTCTCACACACTGTCCCTCTCTCTCTCACATACACTCTGTCTCTCTCTCTCTCTCACACAGACACTGTCCCTCTCTCTCACTCTCACACATACCTGACCCTCTCTCTCCCACACACACTGTCCCTCTCTCACGCATATTCACTGTCTCTCTCTCACACACACACACACTGTACCTCTCTCTCACACACACACACTGTCCCTCTCTCTCTCTCACATACATACTGTCTCTCCCGCTCACACACACACTGTCCCTCTCTCTCTCACACACACACTGTCCCTCTCTCGCGCACACACACACACACTGTCCCTCTCTGTCACACACACACACACTGTCCCTCTCTCTCACATACACACTGTCCCTCCCGCTCACACACACACTGTCCCTCTCTCTCTCACACACACACTGTCCCTCTCTCACACACACACACACACTGTCCCTCTCTCTCACACACACACTGTCCCTCTCTCTCTCACACACACACACTGTCCCTCTCTCTCTCACACACACACACACACACTGTCCCTCTCTCACACACACACACTGTCTGTCTCACACGCACACTGTCTGTCTCTCACACACACACTGTCCCTCTCTCTCACACACACTCTCCCTCTCTCTCTCACACACACACACACACACTGTCCCTCTCGCTCTCACACACACACTGTCCTCTCTCTCACACACACACTGTCCCTCTCTCACATACACACACTGTCCCTCTCTCTCACACAAACACACTGTCCCACTCTCTCTCACACACACACTGTCCCTCTCTCTCTCACACACACACACACACTGTCCCTCTCTCTCTCACACACACACACACTGTCCCTCTCTCTCTCACACACACACACACACTCTCCCTCTCTCTCTCACACACACACACACACACTGTCCCTCTCGCTCTCACACACACACTGTCCTCTCTCTCACACACACACTGTCCCTCTCTCACATACACACACTGTCCCTCTCTCTCACACAAACACACTGTCCCACTCTCTCTCACACACACACTGTCCCTCTCTCTCTCACACACACACACACACTGTCCCTCTCTCTCTCACACACACACACACTGTCCTTCTCTCTCTCACACACACACTGTCCCTCTCTCTCTCACACACACACACACTGTCCCTCTCTCTCTCACACACACACACACACTGTCCCTCTCTCTCTCACACACACACACTGTCCTTCTCTCTCTCACACACACACTGTCCCACTCTCTCTCACACACACACTGTCCCTCTCTCTCTCACACACACTGTCACTCTCTCTCTCACACACACTGTCACTCTCTCTCACACACACACTGTCCCTCTCACTCTCACACACACTGTCCCTCTCTCTCACACACACACTGTCCCTCTCTCTCACACACACACACCGTCCCTCTCTCTCACACACACTGTCCCTCTCTCTCTCACACACACGCACACTGTCCCTCTCTCTCACACACACACACTGTCCCTCTCTCTCTCACACACTGTCCCTCTCTCTCTCTCACAAACACACACACTGTCCCTCTCTCTCCCTGTCACACACACTGTCCCTCTCTCTCTCACACACACACACTGTCCCTCTCTCTCTCACACACACACACTGTCCCTCTCTCTCTCACACACACACACACACTGTCCCTCTCTCTACACACACACACTGTCCCTCTCTCTCTCACACACACTGTCCCTCTCTCTCTCTCACACACACACTGTCCCTCTCTCTCTCACACACACACACACTGTCCCTCTCTCTACACACACACACTGTCCCTCTCTCTCTCAGACACACTGTCCCTCTCTCTCTCACACACACACTGTCCCTCTCTCTCTCACACACACACACTGTCCCTCTCTCTCACACACACACAGTCCCTCTCTCTCTCACACACACACACTGTCCCTCCCTCCCTCTCACACACACACAATCCCTCTCTCTCACACACACACACACATACTGTCCCTCTCTCTCACACACACACACAGTCCCTCTCTCTCTCACATACACACTGTCCCTCTCTCTCTCTCAGACACACACACTGTCCCTCTCTCTCACACACACACACATACTGTCCCTCTCTCTCACACACACACACAGTCCCTCTCTCTCTCTCACACACACACTGTCCCTCTCTCACAAACACTTTCCCTCTCTCTCACACACACACACTGTCCCCCTCTCACACACACACTGTCCCTCTCTCTCTCTCTCACATACACACTGTCCCTCTCTCTCACACACACACTGTCCCTCTCTCTCTCATACACACACTGTCTCTCTCTCACACACTGTCCCTCTCTCTCTCACATACACTCTGTCTCTCTCTCTCTCACACAGACACTGTCCCTCTCTCTCACTCTCACACATACCTGACCCTCTCTCTCCCACACACACTGTCCCTCTCTCACGCATATTCACTGTCTCTCTCTCACACACACACACACTGTACCTCTCTCTCTCACACACACACTGTCCCTCTCTCTCTCTCACATACATACTGTCTCTCCCGCTCACACACACACTGTCCCTCTCTCTCTCACACACACACTGTCCCTCTCTCGCGCACACACACACACACTGTCCCTCTCTGTCACACACACACACACTGTCCCTCTCTCTCTCACATACACACTGTCCCTCCCGCTCACACACACACTGTCCCTCTCTCTCTCACACACACACTGTCCCTCTCTCACACACACACACACACTGTCCCTCTCTCTCTCACACACACACACTGTCCCTCTCTCTCTCTCTCACACACACACACACACACTGTCCCTCTCTCACACACACACACTGTCTGTCTCTCACACACACACTGTCCCTCTCTCTCACACACACTCTCCCTCTCTCTCTCACACACACACACACACACACTGTCCCTCTCGCTCTCACACACACACTGTCCTCTCTCTCACACACACACTGTCCCTCTCTCACATACACACACTGTCCCTCTCTCTCACACAAACACACTGTCCCTCTCTCTCTCACACACACACACACACTGTCCCTCTCTCTCTCACAAACACACACACTGTCCCTCTCTCTCTCACACACACACACACAGTCTCTCTCTCTCTCACACACACACTGTCCTTCTCTCTCTCACACACACACTGTCCCACTCTCTCTCACACACACACACACTGTCCCTCTCTCTCTCTCACACACACACACACACTGTCCCTCTCTCTCTCACACACACACACTGTCCTTCTCTCTCTCACACACACACTGTCCCTCTCTCTCTCACACACACACTGTCCCTCTCTCTCTCACACACACTGTCACTCTCTCTCACACACACACTGTCCCTCTCACTCTCACACACACTGTCCCTCTCTCTCTCACACACACACTGTCCCTGTCTCTCACACACACACACCGTCCCTCTCTCTCACACACACTGTCCCTCTCTCTCTCACACACACACACACTGTCCCTCTCTCTCTCACACACTGTCCCTCTCTCTCTCACAAACACACACACTGTCCCTCTCTCTCCCTGTCACACACACTGTCCCTCTCTCTCTCACACACACACACTGTCCCTCTCTCTCTCACACACACACACTGTCCCTCTCTCTCTCACACACACACACACACTGTCCCTCTCTCTACACACACACACTGTCCCTCTCTCTCTCACACACACTGTCCCTCTCTCTCTCTCACACACACACTGTCCCTCTCTCTCTCACACACACACACACTGTCCCTCTCTCTACACACACACACACTGTCCCTCTCTCTCTCAGACACACTGTCCCTCTCTCTCTCACACACACACTGTCCCTCTCTCTCTCACACACACACACTGTCCCTCTCTCTCACACACACACAGTCTCTCTCTCTCACACACACACACACTGTCCCTCCCTCCCTCTCACACACACACAATCCCTCTCTCTCACACACACACACACATACTGTCCCTCTCTCTCACACACACACACAGTCCCTCTCTCTCTCACATACACACTGTCCCTCTCTCTCTCTCAGACACACACACTGTCCCTCTCTCTCACACACACACACATACTGTCCCTCTCTCTCACACACACACACAGTCCCTCTCTCTCTCTCACACACACACTGTCCCTCTCTCACAAACACTTTCCCTCTCTCTCACACACACACACTGTCCCCCTCTCACACACACACTGTCCCTCTCTCTCTCTCTCACATACACACTGTCCCTCTCTCTCACACACACACTGTCCCTCTCTCTCTCATACACACACTGTCTCTCTCTCACACGCTGTCCCTCTCTCTCTCACATACACTCTGTCTCTCTCTCTCTCTCACACAGACACTGTCCCTCTCTCTCACTCTCACACATACCTGACCCTCTCTCTCCCACACACACTGTCCCTCTCTCACGCATATTCACTGTCTCTCTCTCACACACACACACACTGTACCTCTCTCTCACACACACACACTGTCCCTCTCTCTCTCTCACATACATACTGTCTCTCCCGCTCACACACACACTGTCCCTCTCTCTCTCACACACACACTGTCCCTCTCTCGCGCACACACACACACACTGTCCCTCTCTGTCACACACACACACACTGTCCCTCTCTCTCTCACATACACACTGTCCCTCCCGTTCACACACACACTGTCCCTCTCTCTCTCACACACACACTGTCCCTCTCTCACACACACACACACACTGTCCCTCTCTCTCTCACACACACACACACACACACACACTGTCCCTCTCTCTCACACACACACACTGTCCCTCTCTCTCTCACACACACACTGTCCCTCTCTCTCTCACACACACTCTCCCTCTCTCTCACACACACTCTCCCTCTCTCTCTCACACACACACACACTTTCCCTCTCGCTCTCACACACACACTGTCCTCTCTCTCACACACACACTGTCCCTCTCTCACATACACACACTGTCCCTCTCTCTCTCACACACACACACACTGTCCCTCTCTCTCTCACACACACACACACAGTCTCTCTCTCTCTCACACACACACTGTCCTTCTCTCTCTCACACACACACTGTCCCTCTCTCTCTCACACACACACTGTCGTTCTCTCTCTCACACACACACTGTCCCTCTCTCTCTCACACACACACTGTCCCTCTCTCTCTCACACACACTGTCACTCTCTCTCACACACACTGTCACTCTCTCTCACACACACTGTCACTCTCTCTCACACACACACTGTCCCTCTCACTCTCACACACACTGTCCCTCTCTCTCTCACACACACACTGTCCCTCTCTCTCACACACACACACCGTCCCTCTCTCTCACACACACTGTCCCTCTCTCTCTCACACACACACACACTGTCCCTCTCTCTCTCACACACTGTCCCTCTCTCTCTCACAAACACACACACTGTCCCTCTCTCTCTCTCACAAACACACACACTGTCCCTCTCTCTCCCTGTCACACACACTGTCCCTCTCTCTCTCACACACACACACTGTCCCTCTCTCTCTCACACACACACACTGTCCCTCTCTCTCTCACACACACACACTGTCCCTCTCTCTCTCACACACACACACACACTGTCCCTCTCTCTACACACACACACTGTCCCTCTCTCTCTCACACACACACTGTCCCTCTCTCTCTCACACACACACACACTGTCCCTCTCTCTACACACACACACTGTCCCTCTCTCTCTCAGACACACTGTCCCTCTCTCTCTCACACACACACTGTCCCTCTCTCTCTCACACACACACTGTCCCTCTCTCTCTCACACACACACACACTGTCCCTCTCTCTCACACACACACAGTCCCTCTCTCTCACACACACACTGTCCCTCCCTCCCTCTCACACACACACAATCCCTCTCTCTCACACACACACATACTGTCCCTCTCTCTCACACACACACACAGTCCCTCTCTCTCTCACATACACACTGTCCCTCTCTCTCTCTCAGACACACACACTGTCCCTCTCTCTCACACACACACACATACTGTCCCTCTCTCTCACACACACACACAGTCCCTCTCTCTCTCTCACACACACACTGTCCCTCTCTCACAAACACTTTCCCTCTCTCTCACACACACACACTGTCCCCCTCTCACACACACACTGTCCCTCTCTCTCTCTCTCACATACACACTGTCCCTCTCTCTCACACACACACTGTCCCTCTCTCTCTCATACACACACTGTCTCTCTCTCACACACTGTCCCTCTCTCTCTCACATACACTCTGTCTCTCTCTCTCTCTCACACAGACACTGTCCCTCTCTCTCACTCTCACACATACCTGACCCTCTCTCTCCCACACACACTGTCCCTCTCTCACGCATATTCACTGTCTCTCTCTCACACACACACACACTGTACCTCTCTCTCACACACACACACTGTCCCTCTCTCTCTCTCACATACATACTGTCTCTCCCGCTCACACACACACTGTCCCTCTCTCTCTCACACACACACTGTCCCTCTCTCGCGCACACACACACACACTGTCCCTCTCTGTCACACACACACACACTGTCCCTCTCTCTCTCACATACACACTGTCCCTCCCGCTCACACACACACTGTCCCTCTCTCTCTCACACACACACTGTCCCTCTCTCACACACACACACACACACTGTCCCTCTCTCTCTCACACACACACACTGTCCCTCTCTCTCTCTCACACACACACACTGTCTGTCTCACACGCACACTGTCTGTCTCTCACACACACACTGTCCCTCTCTCTCACACACACTCTCCCTCTCTCTCTCACACACACACACACACACTGTCCCTCTCGCTCTCATACACACACTGTCCTCTCTCTCACACACACACTGTCCCTCTCTCACATACACACACTGTCCCTCTCTCTCACACAAACACACTGTCCCACTCTCTCTCACACACACACACACACTGTCCCTCTCTCTCTCACACACACACACACTGTCCCTCTCTCTCTCACACACACACACACAGTCTCTCTCTCTCTCACACACACACTGTCCTTCTCTCTCTCACACACACACTGTCCCTCTCTCTCTCACACACACACACACTGTCCCTCTCTCTCTCTCACACACACACACACTGTCCCTCTCTCTCTCTCACACACACACTGTCCTTCTCTCTCTCACACACACACTGTCCCTCTCTCTCTCACACACACACTGTCCCTCTCTCTCTCACACACACTGTCACTCTCTCTCTCACACACACTGTCACTCTCTCTCACACACACACTGTCCCTCTCACTCTCACACACACTGTCCCTCTCTCTCTCACACACACACTGTCCCTCTCTCTCACACACACACACCGTCCCTCTCTCTCACACACACTGTCCCTCTCTCTCTCACACACACGCACACTGTCCCTCTCTCTCACACACACACACTGTCCCTCTCTCTCTCACACACTGTCCCTCTCTCTCTCTCTCACAAACACACACACTGTCCCTCTCTCTCCCTGTCACACACACTGTCCCTCTCTCTCTCACACACACACACTGTCCCTCTCTCTCTCACACACACACACTGTCCCTCTCTCTCTCACACACACACACACACTGTCCCTCTCTCTACACACACACACTGTCCCTCTCTCTCTCACACACACTGTCCCTCTCTCTCTCTCACACACACACTGTCCCTCTCTCTCTCACACACACACACACTGTCCCTCTCTCTACACACACACACTGTCCCTCTCTCTCTCAGACACACTGTCCCTCTCTCTCTCACACACACACTGTCCCTCTCTCTCTCACACACACACACTGTCCCTCTCTCTCACACACACACAGTCCCTCTCTCTCACACACACACACACTGTCCCTCCCTCCCTCTCACACACACACAATCCCTCTCTCTCACACACACACACACATACTGTCCCTCTCTCTCACACACACACACAGTCCCTCTCTCTCTCACATACACACTGTCCCTCTCTCTCTCTCAGACACACACACTGTCCCTCTCTCTCACACACACACACATACTGTCCCTCTCTCTCACACACACACACAGTCCCTCTCTCTCTCTCACACACACACTGTCCCTCTCTCACAAACACTTTCCCTCTCTCTCACACACACACACTGTCCCCCTCTCACACACACACTGTCCCTCTCTCTCTCTCTCACATACACACTGTCCCTCTCTCTCACACACACACTGTCCCTCTCTCTCTCATACACACACTGTCTCTCTCTCACACACTGTCCCTCTCTCTCTCACATACACTCTGTCTCTCTCTTTCTCTCACACAGACACTGTCCCTCTCTCTCACTCTCACACATACCTGACCCTCTCTCTCCCACACACACTGTCCCTCTCTCACGCATATTCACTGTCTCTCTCTCACACACACACACACTGTACCTCTCTCTCACACACACACACTGTCCCTCTCTCTCTCTCACATACATACTGTCTCTCCCGCTCACACACACACTGTCCCTCTCTCTCTCACACACACACTGTCCCTCTCTCGCGCACACACACACACTGTCCCTCTCTGTCACACACACACACACTGTCCCTCTCTCTCCCACATACACACTGTCCCTCCCGCTCACACACACACTGTCCCTCTCTCTCTCACACACACACTGTCCCTCTCTCACACACACACACACACTGTCCCTCTCTCTCTCACACACACACACTGTCCCTCTCTCTCTCACACACACACACACACACTGTCCCTCTCTCACACACACACACTGTCTGTCTCACACGCACACTGTCTGTCTCTCACACACACACTGTCCCTCTCTCTCACACACACTCTCTCCCTCTCTCTCTCACACACACACACTGTCCCTCTCGCTCTCACACACACACTGTCCTCTCTCTCACACACACACTGTCCCTCTCTCACATACACACACTGTCCCTCTCTCTCACACAAACACACTGTCCCACTCTCTCTCACACACACACTGTCCCTCTCTCTCTCACACACACACACACACACTGTCCCTCTCTCTCTCACACACACACACACTGTCCCTCTCTCTCTCTCACATACATACTGTCTCTCCCGCTCACACACACACTGTCCCTCTCTCGCGCACACACACACACACTGTCCCTCTCTCGCTCACACACACACACTGTCCCTCTCTCTCACACACACACACTGTCCCTCTCTCTCTCACACACACACTGTCCCTCTCTCACACACACACACACACACTGTCCCTCTCTCTCTCACACACACACACTGTCCCTCTCTCTCTCACACACACACACACACACTGTCCCTCTCTCACACACACACACTGTCTGTCTCACACGCACACTGTCTGTCTCTCACACACACACTGTCCCTCTCTCTCACACACACTCTCCCTCTCTCTCTCTCACACACACACACACACTGTCCCTCTCGCTCTCACACACACACTGTCCTCTCTCTCACACACACACTGTCCCTCTCTCACATACACACACTGTCCCTCTCTCTCACACACACACTGTCCCTCTCTCTCTCACACACACACACACACTGTCCCTCTCTCTCTCACACACACACACACTGTCCCTCTCTCTCTCTCTCACACACACACTGTCCTTCTCTCTCTCACACACACACTGTCCCTCTCTCTCTCACACACACACACACTGTCCCTCTCTCTCTCACACACACACTGTCCCTCTCTCTCTCACACACACACACTGTCCTTCTCTCTCTCACACACACACTGTCCCTCTCTCTCTCACACACACACTGTCCCTCTCTCTCTCACACACACTCTGTCCCTCTCTCTCTCACACACACTGTCACTCTCTCTCTCACACACACTGTCACTCTCTCTCACACACACACACTGTCCCTCTCTCTCTCACACACACACTGTCCCTCTCTCTCTCACACACACACACTCACTGTCCCTCTCTCTCACACAGACACACACACTGTCCCTCTCTCTCTCACACACTGTCCCTCTCTCTCTCTCACACACACACACTGTCCCTCTCTCTCTCTCTCACAAACACACACACTGTCCCTCTCTCTCCCTGTCACACACACTGTCCCTCTCTCTCTCACACACACACACTGTCCCTCTCTCTCTCTCACACACACACTGTCGCTCTCTCTCTCACACACACACTGTCCCTCTCTCTCTCAGACACACTGTCCCTCTCTCTCTCACACACACACTGTCCCTCTCTCTCACACACGCACACACTGTCCCTCTCTCTCACACACACACAGTCCCTCTCTCTCTCACACACACACACACACAGTCCCTCTCTCTCACACACACACACACACTGTCCCTCCCTCCCTCTCACACACACACAGTCTCTCTCTCACACACACACACACATACTGTCCCTCTCTCTCACACACACACACACACACACAGTCCCTCTCTCTCTCTCACACACACACTGTCCCTCTCTCACACACACTGTCCCTCTCTCTCACACACACACACTGTCCCCCTCTCACACACACACTGTCCCTCTCTCTCTCACACACTGTCCCTCTCTCTCACACACACACACTGTCCCTCTCTCTCTCTCTCACATACACACTGTCCCTCTCTCTCACACACACACACTGTCCCTCTCTCTCATACACACACTGTCCCTCTCTCTCTCACATACACTCTGTCTCTCTCTCTCTCTCTCTCACACAGACACTGTCCCTCTCTCTCACTCTCACACATACCTGACCCTCTCTCTCCCACACACACTGTCCCTCTCTCACGCATATTCAGTGTCTCTCTCTCACACACACACACTGTCTCTCTCTCTCACACACACACACTGTCCCTCTCTCTCACACCCACACACTGTCCCTCTCTCTCTCTCACATACATACTGTCCCTCCCGCTCACACACACACTGTCCCTCTCTCTCTCACACACACACTGTCCCTCTCACTCACACACACACACACTGTCCCTCTCTGTCACACACACACACACACACTGTCCCTCTCTCTCTCACATACACACTGTCCCTCCCGCTCACACACACACGGTCCCTCTCTCTCTCACACACACACTGTCCCTCTCTCACACACACACACACTGTCCCTCTCTCTCTCTCACACACACACACTGTCCCTCTCTCTCTCTCTCACAAACACACACACTGTCCCTCTCTCTCCCTGTCACACACACTGTCCCTCTCTCTCTCACACACACACACTGTCCCTCTCTCTCTCACACACACACACTGTCGCTCTCTCTCTCACACACACACTGTCCCTCTCTCTCTCAGACACACTGTCCCTCTCTCTCTCACACACACACTGTCCCTCTCTCTCTCACACGCACACACTGTCCCTCTCTCTCACACACACACAGTCCCTCTCTCTCTCACACACACACACACACAGTCCCTCTCTCTCACACACACACACACACTGTCCCTCCCTCCCTCTCACACACACACAGTCTCTCTCTCACACACACACACACATACTGTCCCTCTCTCTCACACACACACACACACACACACAGTCCCTCTCTCTCTCTCACACACACACTGTCCCTCTCTCACACACACTGTCCCTCTCTCTCACACACACACACTGTCCCCCTCTCACACACACACTGTCCCTCTCTCTCTCACACACTGTCCCTCTCTCTCACACACACACACTGTCCCTCTCTCTCTCTCTCACATACACACTGTCCCTCTCTCTCACACACACACACTGTCCCTCTCTCTCATACACACACTGTCCCTCTCTCTCTCACATACACTCTGTCTCTCTCTCTCTCTCTCTCACACAGACACTGTCCCTCTCTCTCACTCTCACACATACCTGACCCTCTCTCTCCCACACACACTGTCCCTCTCTCACGCATATTCAGTGTCTCTCTCTCACACACACACACTGTCCCTCTCTCTCACACCCACACACTGTCCCTCTCTCTCTCTCACATACATACTGTCCCTCCCGCTCACACACACACTGTCCCTCTCTCTCTCACACACACACTGTCCCTCTCACTCACACACACACACACTGTCCCTCTCTGTCACACACACACACACACACTGTCCCTCTCTCTCTCACATACACACTGTCCCTCCCGCTCACACACACACGGTCCCTCTCTCTCTCACACACACACTGTCCCTCTCTCACACACACACACACTGTCCCTCTCTCTCTCTCACACACACACACTGTCCCTCTCTCTCTCTCTCACAAACACACACACTGTCCCTCTCTCTCCCTGTCACACACACTGTCCCTCTCTCTCTCACACACACACACTGTCCCTCTCTCTCTCACACACACACACTGTCCCTCTCTCTCTCACACACACACACACACTGTCCCTCTCTCTACACACACACACTGTCCCTCTCTCTCTCACACACACTGTCCCTCTCTCTCTCACACACACACTGTCCCTCTCTCTCTCACACACACACACACTGTCCCTCTCTCTACACACACACACTGTCCCTCTCTCTCTCAGACACACTGTCCCTCTCTCTCTCACACACACACTGTCCCTCTCTCTCTCACACACACACTGTCCCTCTCTCTCTCACACACACACACTGTCCCTCTCTCTCTCACACACACACACTGTCCCTCTCTCACACACACACACTGTCTGTCTCACACGCACACTGTCTGTCTCTCACACACACACACTGTCCCTCTCTCTCACACACACTCTCCCTCTCTCTCTCACACACACACACACAGTCCCTCTCTCTCTCTCACACACACACTGTCCCTCTCTCTCTCACACACACACACTGTCCCTCTCTCTCTCTCAGACACACACACTGTCCCTCTCTCTCACACACACACACATACTGTCCCTCTCTCTCACACACACACACAGTCCCTCTCTCTCTCTCACACACACACTGTCCCTCTCTCACAAACACTTTCCCTCTCTCTCACACACACACACTGTCCCCCTCTCACACACACACTGTCCCTCTCTCTCTCTCTCACATACACACTGTCCCTCTCTCTCACACACACACTGTCCCTCTCTCTCTCATACACACACTGTCTCTCTCTCACACACTGTCCCTCTCTCTCTCACATACACTCTGTCTCTCTCTCTCTCTCACACAGACACTGTCCCTCTCTCTCACTCTCACACATACCTGACCCTCTCTCTCCCACACACACTGTCCCTCTCTCACGCATATTCACTGTCTCACTCTCACACACATACACACTGTACCTCTCTCTCACACACACACACTGTCCCTCTCTCTCTCTCACATACATACTGTCTCTCCCGCTCACACACACACTGTCCCTCTCTCGCGCACACACACACACACTGTCCCTCTCTCGCTCACACACACACACTGTCCCTCTCTCTCACACACACACTGTCCCTCTCTCTCTCACACACACACTGTCCCTCTCTCACACACACACACACACACTGTCCCTCTCTCTCTCACACACACACACTGTCCCTCTCTCTCTCACACACACACACACACACACTGTCCCTCTCTCACACACACACACTGTCTGTCTCACACGCACACTGTCTGTCTCTCACACACACACTGTCCCTCTCTCTCACACACACTCTCCCTCTCTCTCTCTCACACACACACACACACTGTCCCTCTCGCTCTCACACACACACTGTCCTCTCTCTCACACACACACTGTCCCTCTCTCACATACACACACTGTCCCTCTCTCTCACACACACACTGTCCCTCTCTCTCTCACACACACACACACACTGTCCCTCTCTCTCTCACACACACACACACTGTCCCTCTCTCTCTCTCTCACACACACACTGTCCTTCTCTCTCTCACACACACACTGTCCCTCTCTCTCTCACACACACACACACTGTCCCTCTCTCTCTCACACACACACTGTCCCTCTCTCTCTCACACACACACACTGTCCTTCTCTCTCTCACACACACACTGTCCCTCTCTCTCTCACACACACACTGTCCCTCTCTCTCTCACACACACACTGTCCCTCTCTCTCTCACACACACTCTGTCCCTCTCTCTCTCACACACACTGTCACTCTCTCTCTCACACACACTGTCACTCTCTCTCACACACACACACTGTCCCTCTCTCTCTCACACACACACTGTCCCTCTCTCTCTCACACACACACACTCACTGTCCCTCTCTCTCACACAGACACACACACTGTCCCTCTCTCTCTCACACACTGTCCCTCTCTCTCTCTCACACACACACACTGTCCCTCTCTCTCTCTCTCACAAACACACACACTGTCCCTCTCTCTCCCTGTCACACACACTGTCCCTCTCTCTCTCACACACACACACTGTCCCTCTCTCTCTCTCACACACACACTGTCGCTCTCTCTCTCACACACACACTGTCCCTCTCTCTCTCAGACACACTGTCCCTCTCTCTCTCACACACACACTGTCCCTCTCTCTCACACACGCACACACTGTCCCTCTCTCTCACACACACACAGTCCCTCTCTCTCTCACACACACACACACACAGTCCCTCTCTCTCACACACACACACACACTGTCCCTCCCTCCCTCTCACACACACACAGTCTCTCTCTCACACACACACACACATACTGTCCCTCTCTCTCACACACACACACACACACACAGTCCCTCTCTCTCTCTCACACACACACTGTCCCTCTCTCACACACACTGTCCCTCTCTCTCACACACACACACTGTCCCCCTCTCACACACACACTGTCCCTCTCTCTCTCACACACTGTCCCTCTCTCTCACACACACACACTGTCCCTCTCTCTCTCTCTCACATACACACTGTCCCTCTCTCTCACACACACACACTGTCCCTCTCTCTCATACACACACTGTCCCTCTCTCTCTCACATACACTCTGTCTCTCTCTCTCTCTCTCTCACACAGACACTGTCCCTCTCTCTCACTCTCACACATACCTGACCCTCTCTCTCCCACACACACTGTCCCTCTCTCACGCATATTCAGTGTCTCTCTCTCACACACACACACTGTCCCTCTCTCTCACACCCACACACTGTCCCTCTCTCTCTCTCACATACATACTGTCCCTCCCGCTCACACACACACTGTCCCTCTCTCTCTCACACACACACTGTCCCTCTCACTCACACACACACACACTGTCCCTCTCTGTCACACACACACACACACACTGTCCCTCTCTCTCTCACATACACACTGTCCCTCCCGCTCACACACACACGGTCCCTCTCTCTCTCACACACACACTGTCCCTCTCTCACACACACACACACTGTCCCTCTCTCTCTCTCACACACACACACTGTCCCTCTCTCTCTCTCTCACAAACACACACACTGTCCCTCTCTCTCCCTGTCACACACACTGTCCCTCTCTCTCTCACACACACACACTGTCCCTCTCTCTCTCACACACACACACTGTCGCTCTCTCTCTCACACACACACTGTCCCTCTCTCTCTCAGACACACTGTCCCTCTCTCTCTCACACACACACTGTCCCTCTCTCTCTCACACGCACACACTGTCCCTCTCTCTCACACACACACAGTCCCTCTCTCTCTCACACACACACACACACAGTCCCTCTCTCTCACACACACACACACACTGTCCCTCCCTCCCTCTCACACACACACAGTCTCTCTCTCACACACACACACACATACTGTCCCTCTCTCTCACACACACACACACACACACAGTCCCTCTCTCTCTCTCACACACACACTGTCCCTCTCTCACACACACTGTCCCTCTCTCTCACACACACACACTGTCCCCCTCTCACACACACACTGTCCCTCTCTCTCTCACACACTGTCCCTCTCTCTCACACACACACACTGTCCCTCTCTCTCTCTCTCACATACACACTGTCCCTCTCTCTCACACACACACACTGTCCCTCTCTCTCATACACACACTGTCCCTCTCTCTCTCACATACACTCTGTCTCTCTCTCTCTCTCTCTCACACAGACACTGTCCCTCTCTCTCACTCTCACACATACCTGACCCTCTCTCTCCCACACACACTGTCCCTCTCTCACGCATATTCAGTGTCTCTCTCTCACACACACACACTGTCCCTCTCTCTCTCACACACACACACTGTCCCTCTCTCTCTCACACACACACACACACTGTCCCTCTCTCTACACACACACACTGTCCCTCTCTCTCTCACACACACTGTCCCTCTCTCTCTCACACACACACTGTCCCTCTCTCTCTCACACACACACACACTGTCCCTCTCTCTACACACACACACTGTCCCTCTCTCTCTCAGACACACTGTCCCTCTCTCTCTCACACACACACTGTCCCTCTCTCTCTCACACACACACTGTCCCTCTCTCTCTCACACACACACACTGTCCCTCTCTCTCTCACACACACACACTGTCCCTCTCTCACACACACACACTGTCTGTCTCACACGCACACTGTCTGTCTCTCACACACACACACTGTCCCTCTCTCTCACACACACTCTCCCTCTCTCTCTCACACACACACACACAGTCCCTCTCTCTCTCTCACACACACACTGTCCTTCTCTCTCTCACACACACACTGTCCCTCTCTCACACAAACACACTGTCCTTCTCTCTCTCACACACACACTGTCCCTCTCTTTCTCACACACACACACACTGTCCCTCTCTCTCTCACACACACACACACTGTCCCTCTCTCTCACACACACACACTGTCTCTCTCTCTCTCACACACACACTGTCCTTCTCTCTCTCACACACACACTGTCCCTCTCTCTCTCACACACACACGCACACACTGTCCCTCTCTCTCACACACACACACACTGTCCTTCTCTCTCTCACACACACACTGTCCCTCTCTCTCACACAGACACACACACTGTCCCTCTCTCTCTCTCACATACACACTGTCCCTCTCTCACACACACACACTGTCCCTCTCTCTCACACTGTCCCTCTCTCTCTCACACACACACTGTCCCTCTCTCTCACACACACACTGTCCCTCTCTCTCTCTCACACACACACTGTCCCTCTCTCTCACACTGTCCCTCTCTCTCTCACACACACACTATCCCTCTCTCTCTCACACACACACTGTCCCTCTCTCTCTCACACACACACTGTCCCTCTCTCTCTCACACACACACTGTCCCTCTCTCTCACACTGTCCCTCTCTCTCTCACACACACACTATCCCTCTCTCTCTCACACACACACTGTCCCTCTCTCTCTCACACACACACTGTCCCTCTCTCTCTCACACACACTGTCCCTCTCTCACACACACACACTGTCCCTCTCTCTCTCTCACACACACACTGTCCCTCTCTCTCACACACACACTGTCCCTCTCTCTCACACACACACTGTCACTCTCTCTCACACACACACTGTCCCTCTCTCTCTCACACACACACTGTCCCTCTCTCTCTCACACACACACTGTCCCTCTCTCTCTCACACACACACACTGTCCCTCTCTCTCTCACACACACACACACTGTCCCTCTCTCACAAACACTTTCCCTCTCTCTCACACACACACACTGTCCCCCTCTCACACACACACTGTCCCTCTCTCTCTCACATACACACTGTCCCTCTCTCTCACACACACACTGTCCCTCTCTCTCTCATACACACACTGTCTCTCTCTCACACACTGTCCCTCTCTCTCTCATACACACACTGTCTCTCTCTCACACACTGTCCCTCTCTCTCTCACATACACTCTGTCTCTCTCTCTCTCTCACACAGACACTGTCCCTCTCTCTCACTCTCACACATACCTGACCCTCTCTCTCCCACACACACTGTCCCTCTCTCACGCATATTCACTGTCTCTCTCTCACACACACACACACTGTACCTCTCTCTCACACACACACACTGTCCCTCTCTCTCACATACATACTGTCTCTCCCCCTCACACACACACTGTCCCTCTCTCTCTCACACACACACTGTCCCTCTCTCGCACACACACACACACAGTCCCTCTCTGTCACACACACACACACTGTCCCTCTCTCTCTCACATACACACTGTCCCTCCCGCTCACACACACACTGTCCCTCTCTCTCTCACACACACACTGTCCCTCTCTCACACACACACACACACAGTCCCTCTCTCTCTCACACACACACACTGTCCCTCTCTCTCTCACACACACACACACACACTGTCCCTCTCTCACACACACACACTGTCTGTCTCACACGCACACTGTCTGTCTCTCACACACACACTGTCCCTCTCTCTCACACACACTCTCCCTCTCTCTCTCACACACACACACACTGTCCCTCTCGCTCTCACACACACACTGTCCTCTCTCTCACACACACACTGTCCCTCTCTCACATACACACACTGTCCCTCTCTCTCACACAAACACACTGTCCCACTCTCTCTCACACACACTGTCCCTCTCTCTCTCACACACACACACACTGTCCCTCTCTCTCTCACACATACACACACTGTCGCTCTATCTCTCACACACACACACACAGTCTCTCTCTCTCTCACACACACACTGTCCTTCTCTCTCTCACACACACACTGTCCCTCTCTCTCTCACACACACACACACTGTCCCTCTCTCTCTCACACACACACACACACTGTCCCTCTCTCTCTCACACACACACACTGTCCTTCTCTCTCTCACACACACACTGTCCCTCTCTCTCTCACACACACACTGTCCCTCTCTCTCTCACACACACTGTCACTCTCTCTCTCACACACACTGTCACTCTCTCTCACACACACACACACTGTCCCTCTCTCTCTCACACACACACTGTCCCTCTCTCTCTCACACACACACACTGTCCTTCTCTCTCTCACACACACACTGTCCCTCTCTCTCTCACACACACACTGCCCCTCTCTCTCTCACACACACTGTCACTCTCTCTCTCACACACACATCTCTCTCTCTCTCACACACACACTCACTATCCCTCTCTCTCACACAGACACACACACTGTCCCTCTCTCTCACAAACACTTTCCCTCTCTCTCACACACACACACTGTCCCCCTCTCACACACACACTGTCCCTCTCTCTCTCTCTCACATACACACTGTCCCTCTCTCTCACACACACACTGTCCCTCTCTCTCTCATACACACACTGTCTCTCTCTCACACACTGTCCCTCTCTCTCTCACATACACTCTGTCTCTCTCTCTCTCTCACACAGACACTGTCCCTCTCTCTCACTCTCACACATACCTGACCCTCTCTCTCCCACACACACTGTCCCTCTCTCACGCATATTCACTGTCTCACTCTCACACACACACACACTGTACCTCTCTCTCACACACACACACTGTCCCTCTCTCTCTCTCACATACATACTGTCTCTCCCGCTCACACACACACTGTCCCTCTCTCTCTCACACACACACTGTCCCTCTCTCGCGCACACACACACACACTGTCCCTCTCTCGCTCACACACACACACTGTCCCTCTCTCTCACACACACACACTGTCCCTCTCTCTCTCACACACACACTGTCCCTCTCTCACACACACACACACACTGTCCCTCTCTCTCTCACACACACACACTGTCCCTCTCTCTCTCACACACACACACACACACTGTCCCTCTCTCACACACACACACTGTCTGTCTCACACGCACACTGTCTGTCTCTCACACACACACTGTCCCTCTCTCTCACACACACTCTCCCTCTCTCTCTCACACACACACACACACACTGTCCCTCTCGCTCTCACACACACACTGTCCTCTCTCTCACACACACACTGTCCCTCTCTCACATACACACACTGTCCCTCTCTCTCACACACACACTGTCCCTCTCTCTCTCACACACACACACACACTGTCCCTCTCTCTCTCACACACACACACTGTCCCTCTCTCTCTCTCTCACACACACACTGTCCTTCTCTCTCTCACACACACACTGTCCCTCTCTCTCTCACACACACACACACTGTCCCTCTCTCTCTCACACACACACACTGTCCTTCTCTCTCTCTCACACACACTGTCACTCTCTCTCTCACACACACTGTCACTCTCTCTCACACACACACACTGTCCCTCTCTCTCTCACACACACACTGTCCCTCTCTCTCTCACACACACACACTCACTGTCCCTCTCTCTCACACAGACACACACACTGTCCCTCTCTCTCTCACACACTGTCCCTCTCTCTCTCACAAACACACACACTGTCCCTCTCTCTCCCTGTCACACACACTGTCCCTCTCTCTCTCACACACACACACTGTCCCTCTCTCTCTCACACACACACACTGTCGCTCTCTCTCTCACACACACACTGTCCCTCTCTCTCTCAGACACACTGTCCCTCTCTCTCTCACACACACACTGTCCCTCTCTCTCTCACACGCACACACTGTCCCTCTCTCTCACACACACACAGTCCCTCTCTCTCTCACACACACACACACAGTCCCTCTCTCTCACACACACACACACACTGTCCCTCCCTCCCTCTCACACACACACAGTCTCTCTCTCACACACACACACACACATACTGTCCCTCTCTCTCACACACACACACACACACAGTCCCTCTCTCTCTCTCACACACACACTGTCCCTCTCTCACACACACTGTCCCTCTCTCTCACACACACACTGTCCCCCTCTCACACACACACTGTCCCTCTCTCTCTCACACACTGTCCCTCTCTCTCACACACACACACTGTCCCTCTCTCTCTCTCACATACACACTGTCCCTCTCTCTCACACACACACACTGTCCCTCTCTCTCATACACACACTGTCCCTCTCTCTCTCACATACACTCTGTCTCTCTCTCTCTCTCTCTCACACAGACACTGTCCCTCTCTCTCACTCTCACACATACCTGACCCTCTCTCTCCCACACACACTGTCCCTCTCTCACGCATATTCAGTGTCTCTCTCTCACACACACACACTGTCCCTCTCTCTCACACCCACACACTGTCCCTCTCTCTCTCTCACATACATACTGTCCCTCCCGCTCACACACACACTGTCCCTCTCTCTCTCACACACACACTGTCCCTCTCACTCACACACACACACACACTGTCCCTCTCTGTCACACACACACACACACTGTCCCTCTCTCTCTCACATACACACTGTCCCTCCCGCTCACACACACACGGTCCCTCTCTCTCTCACACACACACTGTCCCTCTCTCTCTCTCACACACACACACTGTCTGTCTCACACGCACACTGTCTGTCTCTCACACACACACACTGTCCCTCTCTCTCACACACACTCTCCCACTCTCTCTCACACACACAGTCCCTCTCTCTCTCTCACACACACACTGTCCTTCTCTCTCTCACACACACACTGTCCCTCTCTCAATAACACACACTGTCCCTCTCTCTCACACAAACACACTGTCCTTCACTCTCTCACACACACACTGTCCCTCTCTTTCTCACACACACACACTGTCCCTCTCTCTCTCACACACACACACACTGTCCCTCTCTCTCTCACACACACACACACTGTCTCTCTCTCTCTCACATACACACTGTCCTTCTCTCTCTCACACACACACTGTCCCTCTCTCTCTCTCACACACACACACACACACACACTGTCCCTCTCTCTCTCTCACACACACACGCACACACTGTCCCTCTCTCTCACACACACACACACTGTCCTTCTCTCTCTCACACACACACTGTCCCTCTCTCTCACACAGACACACACACTGTCCCTCTCTCTCTCTCACATACACACTGTCCCTCTCTCACACACACACACTGTCCCTCTCTCTCACACTGTCCCTCTCTCTCTCACACACACACTGTCCCTCTCTCTCACACACACACTGTCCCTCTCTCTCTCTCACACACACACTGTCCCTCTCTCTCACACTGTCCCTCTCTCTCTCACACACACACTCTGTCCCTCTCTCTCTCTCTCACACACACTGTCCCTCTCTCACACACTGTCCCTCTCTCTCTCACATACACTCTGTCTCTCTCTCTCTCTCTCTCTCACACAGACACTGTCCCTCTCTCTCACTCTCACACATACCTGACCCTCTCTCTCCGACACACACTGTCCCTCTCTCACGCATATTCAGTGTCTCTCTCTCACACACACACACTGTCCCTCTCTCTCACACCCACACACTGTCCCTCTCTCTCTCTCACATACATACTGTCCCTCCCGCTCACACACACACTGTCCCTCTCTCTCTCACACACACACTGTCCCTCTCACTCACACACACACACACTGTCCCTCTCTGTCACACACACACACACTGTCCCTCTCTCTCTCACATACACACTGTCCCTCCCGCTCACACACACACGGTCCCTCTCTCTCTCACACACACACTGTCCCTCTCTCACACACACACACACTGTCCCTCTCTCTCTCTCACACACACACACTGTCTGTCTCACACGCACACTGTCTGTCTCTCACACACACACACTGTCCCTCTCTCTCACACACACTCTCCCTCTCTCTCTCACACACACACACACAGTCCCTCTCTCTCTCTCACACAGACACTGTCCTTCTCTCTCTCACACACACACTGTCCCTCTCTCAATAACACACACTGTCCCTCTCTCTCACACAAACACACTGTCCTTCACTCTCTCACACACACACTGTCCCTCTCTTTCTCACACACACACACTGTCCCTCTCTCTCTCACACACACACACACTGTCCCTCTCTCTCTCACACACACACACACTGTCTCTCTCTCTCTCACACACACACTGTCCTTCTCTCTCTCACACACACACTGTCCCTCTCTCTCTCTCACACACACAGTCCCTCTCTCTCTCTCACACAGACACTGTCCTTCTCTCTCTCACACACACACTGTCCCTCTCTCAATAACACACACTGTCCCTCTCTCTCACACAAACACACTGTCCTTCACTCTCTCACACACACACTGTCCCTCTCTTTCTCACACACACACACTGTCCCTCTCTCTCTCTCACACACACACACTATCCCTCTCTCTCTCACACACACACTGTCCCTCTCTCTCTCTCACACACACTGTCCCTCTCTCTCTCACACACACTGTCACTCTCTCTCTCACACACTGTCCCTCTCTCTCTCACACAGACACTGTCCCTCTCTCTCTCTCACACATACCTGACCCTCTCTCTCACACACACACACTGTCCCTCTCTCTCTCACACACACACTGTCCCTCTCTCTCACACACACACACCGTCCCTCTCTCTCACACACACTGTCCCTCTCTCTCTCACACACACACACACTGTCCCTCTCTCTCTCACACACACACTGTCCCTCTCACTCTCACACACACTGTCCCTCTCTCTCTCACACACACACTGTCCCTCTCTCTCACACACACACACCGTCCCTCTCTCTCACACACACACTGTCCCTCTCTCTCTCACACACACACACACTGTCCCTCTCTCTCACACACACACACTGTCCCTCTCTCTCACACACACTATCCCTCTCTCTCACACACACTGTCCCTCTCTCTCTCACACAGACACTGTCCCTCTCTCTCTCTCACACATACCTGACCCTCTCTCTCACACACACACACTGTCCCTCTCTCTCACACACACAGACACTGTCCCTCTCTCACACAGACACTGTCCCTCTCTCTCACACACACTGTCCCTCTCTCTCTCACACACACACTGTCCCTCTCTCTCTCACACACACACTGTCCCTCTCACTCTCACACACACTGTCCCTCTCTCTCTCACACACACACTGTCCCTCTCTCTCACACACACACACCGTCCCTCTCTCTCACACACACACTGTCCCTCTCTCTCTCACACACACACACACTGTCCCTCTCTCTCTCACACACTGTCCCTCTCTCTCTCACAAACAGACACACTGTCCCTCGCTCTCACACACACACACACACACTGTCCCTCTCTCTCTCTCACACACACACACACTGTCCCTCTCTCTACACACACATACTGTCCCTCTCTCTCAGACACACTGTCCCTCTCTCTCTCACACACACACTGTCCCTCTCTCTCTCACACACACACTGTCCCTCTCTCTCACACACACACAGTCCCTCTCTCTCTCACACACACACACAGTCCCTCTCTCTCACACACACACACACACTGTCCCTCCCTCCCTCTCTCACACACACAGTCCCTCTCTCTCTCACACACATACTGTCCCTCTCTCTCACACACACACACACACACACACAGTCCCTCTCTCTCTCTCTCACACACACTGTCCCTCTCTCTCTCTCAGACACACACACTGTCCCTCTCTCTCACACACACACACATACTGTCCCTCTCTCTCACACACACACACACAGTCCCTCTCTCTCTCTCACACACACACTGTCCCTCTCTCACACACACTGTCCCTCTCTCTCACACACACACACTGTCCCCCTCTCACACACACACTGTCCCTCTTTCTCTCACACACTGTCCCTCTCTCTCACACACAGTCCCTCTCTCTCACACACACACACTGTCCCTCTCTCTCTCTCTCACATACACACTATCCCTCTCTCTCTCTCACACACACTGTCCCTCTCTCTCTCACACACACACTGTCCCCCTCTCTCTCACACACACTGTCACTCTGTCTCTCACACACACACTGTCCCTCTCTCTCTCACACACACACACTGTCCCTCTCTCTCACACAGACACACACACTGTCCCTCTCTCTCTCACATACACACTGTCCCTCTCTCTCACACACACACTGTCCCTCTCTCTCACACTGTCCCTCTCTCTCTCTCACACACACACTGTCCCTCTCACACACACACTGTCCCTCTCTCTCTCACACACACACACTGTCCCTCTCTCTCACACTGTCCCTCTCTCTCTCACACACACACTATCCCTCTCTCTCACACACACACACTGTCCCTCTCTCTCTCACACACACACTGTCCCTCTCTCTCTCACACACACTGTCACTCTCTTTCTCACACACACACTGTCCCTCTCTCTCTCACACACACACTGTCCCTCTCTCTCTCTCACACACACTGTCCCTCTCTCTCTCACACACACTGTCACTCTCTCACACTCACACTGTCCCTCTCTCTCACACACACACACACTGTCCCTCTCTGACACAGACACTGTCCCTCTCTCTCACAGACACTGTCCCTCTCTCTCACACCCACTGTCCCTCTCTCTCACACACACTGTCCCTCTCTCTCTCACACACACACACTGTCCCTCTCTCTCACACACACACACACTGTCCCTCTCTCTCTCTCAGACACACACACTGTCCCTCTCTCTCACACACACACACACACACATACTGTCCCTCTCTCTCACACACACACACACAGTCCCCCTCTCTCTCTCACACACACACTGTCCCTGTCTCTCTCACACACACACACTGTCCCTCTCTCTCACACACACACACTGTCCCCCTCTCACACACACACTGTCCCTCTCTCTCTCACACACTGTCCCTCTCTCTCACACACACACACTGTCCCTCTCTCTCTCTCTCATATACACACTGTCCCTCTCTCTCACACACACACACTGTCCCTCTCTCTCTCATACACACACTGTCTCTCTCTCACACACTGTCCCTCTCTCTCTCACATACACTCTGTCTCTCTCTCTCTCTCTCTCCCACACACACTGTCCCTCTCTCACGCATATTCACTGTCTCTCTCTCACACACACACACTGTCCCTCTCTCTCACACACACACACTGTCCCTCTCTCTCTCTCACATACATACTGTCCCTCCCGCTCACACACACACTGTCCCTCTCTCTCTCACACACACACTGTCCCTCTCACTCACACACACACACACTGTCCCTCTCTGTCACACACACACACACACACTGTCCCTCTCTCTCTCACACACACACTGTCCCTCTCTCACACACACACACACTGTCCCTCTCTCTCTCTCACACACACACACTGTCCCTCTCTCACACACACACACTGTCTGTCTCACACGCACACTGTCTGTCTCTCACACACACACACTGTCCCTCTCTCTCACACACACTCTCCCTCTCTCTCTCACACACACACACAGTCCCTCTCTCTCTCTCACACACACACTGTCCTTCTCTCTCTCACACACACACTGTCCCTCTCTCACATACACACACTGTCCCTCTCTCTCACACAAACACACTGTCCTTCTCTCTCTCACACACACACTGTCCCTCTCTCTCTCTCACACATGCCTGACCCTCTCTCACACACACACAGTCCCTCTCTCTCTCACACACACACACACACTGTCTCTCTCTCTCTCACACACACACTGTCCTTCTCTCTCTCACACACACACTGTCCCTCTCTCTATCTCACACACACACACACACTGTCCCTCTCTCTCTCACACACACACGCACACACTGTCCCTCTCTCTCACACACACACACACTGTCCTTCTCTCTCTCACACACACACTGTCCCTCTCTCTCACACAGACACACACACTGTCCCTCTCTCTCTCTCACATACACACTGTCCCTCTCTCTCACACACACACTGTCCCTCTCTCTCACACTGTCCCTCTCTCTCTCACACACACTGTCCCTCTCTCTCACACACACACACTATCCCTCTCTCTCTCACACACACACTGTCCCTCTCTCTCTCTCACACACACTGTCCCTCTCTCTCTCACACACACTGTCACTCTCTCTCTCACACACTGTCCCTCTCTCTCTCACACAGACACTGTCCCTCTCTCTCTCTCACACATACCTGACCCTCTCTCTCACACACACACACTGTCCCTCTCTCTCTCACACACACACTGTCCCTCTCTCTCACACACACACACCGTCCCTCTCTCTCACACACACTGTCCCTCTCTCTCTCACACACACACACACTGTCCCTCTCTCTCTCACACACACACTGTCCCTCTCACTCTCACACACACTGTCCCTCTCTCTCTCACACACACACTGTCCCTCTCTCTCACACACACACACCGTCCCTCTCTCTCACACACACACTGTCCCTCTCTCTCTCACACACACACACACTGTCCCTCTCTCTCACACACACACACTGTCCCTCTCTCTCACACACACTATCCCTCTCTCTCACACACACTGTCCCTCTCTCTCTCACACAGACACTGTCCCTCTCTCTCTCTCACACATACCTGACCCTCTCTCTCACACACACACACTGTCCCTCTCTCTCACACACACAGACACTGTCCCTCTCTCACACAGACACTGTCCCTCTCTCTCACACACACTGTCCCTCTCTCTCTCACACACACACTGTCCCTCTCTCTCTCACACACACACTGTCCCTCTCACTCTCACACACACTGTCCCTCTCTCTCTCACACACACACTGTCCCTCTCTCTCACACACACACACCGTCCCTCTCTCTCACACACACACTGTCCCTCTCTCTCTCACACACACACACACTGTCCCTCTCTCTCTCACACACTGTCCCTCTCTCTCTCACAAACAGACACACTGTCCCTCGCTCTCACACACACACACACACACTGTCCCTCTCTCTCTCTCACACACACACACACTGTCCCTCTCTCTACACACACATACTGTCCCTCTCTCTCAGACACACTGTCCCTCTCTCTCTCACACACACACTGTCCCTCTCTCTCTCACACACACACTGTCCCTCTCTCTCACACACACACAGTCCCTCTCTCTCTCACACACACACACAGTCCCTCTCTCTCACACACACACACACACTGTCCCTCCCTCCCTCTCTCACACACACAGTCCCTCTCTCTCTCACACACATACTGTCCCTCTCTCTCACACACACACACACACACACACAGTCCCTCTCTCTCTCTCTCACACACACTGTCCCTCTCTCTCTCTCAGACACACACACTGTCCCTCTCTCTCACACACACACACATACTGTCCCTCTCTCTCACACACACACACACAGTCCCTCTCTCTCTCTCACACACACACTGTCCCTCTCTCACACACACTGTCCCTCTCTCTCACACACACACACTGTCCCCCTCTCACACACACACTGTCCCTCTTTCTCTCACACACTGTCCCTCTCTCTCACACACAGACCCTCTCTCTCACACACACACACTGTCCCTCTCTCTCTCTCTCACATACACACTATCCCTCTCTCTCTCTCACACACACTGTCCCTCTCTCTCTCACACACACACTGTCCCCCTCTCTCTCACACACACTGTCACTCTGTCTCTCACACACACACTGTCCCTCTCTCTCTCACACACACACACTGTCCCTCTCTCTCACACAGACACACACACTGTCCCTCTCTCTCTCACATACACACTGTCCCTCTCTCTCACACACACACTGTCCCTCTCTCTCACACTGTCCCTCTCTCTCTCTCACACACACACTGTCCCTCTCACACACACACTGTCCCTCTCTCTCTCACACACACACACTGTCCCTCTCTCTCACACTGTCCCTCTCTCTCTCACACACACACTATCCCTCTCTCTCACACACACACACTGTCCCTCTCTCTCTCACACACACACTGTCCCTCTCTCTCTCACACACACTGTCACTCTCTTTCTCACACACACACTGTCCCTCTCTCTCTCACACACACACTGTCCCTCTCTCTCTCTCACACACACTGTCCCTCTCTCTCTCACACACACTGTCACTCTCTCACACTCACACTGTCCCTCTCTCTCACACACACACACACTGTCCCTCTCTCACACAGACACTGTCCCTCTCTCTCACAGACACTGTCCCTCTCTCTCACACCCACTGTCCCTCTCTCTCACACACACTGTCCCTCTCTCTCTCACACACACACACTGTCCCTCTCTCTCACACACACACACACTGTCCCTCTCTCTCTCACACACACACACTGTCCCTCTCTCACACAGACACTGTCCCTCTCTCTCACACACACTGTCCCTCTCTCTCTCACACACACACTGTCCCTCTCTCTCTCACACACACTGTCACTCTCTCACACTCACACTGTCCCTCTCTCTCACACACACACACACTGTCCCTCTCTCACACAGACACTGTCCCTCTCTCTCACAGACACTGTCCCTCTCTCTCACACCCACTGTCCCTCTCTCACACACACACTGGCCCTCTCTCTCACACACACACACTGTCCCTCTCTCTCTCACACACACACTGTCCCTCTCTCTCACACACACACACACTGTCCCTCTCTCTCTCACACACACACACTGTCCCTCTCTCACACAGACACTGTCCCTCTCTCTCACACACACTGTCCCTCTCTCTCTCTCACACACACACACTGTCCCTCTCTCTCACACACACATACTGTCCCTCTCTCTCTCACACACACTGTCCCTCTCTCTCTCACACACACACACTGTCCCTCTCTCTCACACACACACACACACTGTCCCTCTCTCACACAGACACTGTCCCTCTCTCTCACACACACTGTCCCTCTCTCTCTCTCACACACTGTCCCTCTCTCTCTCACACACACACTGTCCCTCTCTCTCTCACACACACACTGTCCCTCTCACTCTCACACACACTGTCCCTCTCTCTCTCACACACACACTGTCCCTCTCTCTCACACACACACACCGTCCCTCTCTCTCACACACACTGTCCCTCTCTCTCTCACACACACACACACTGTCCCTCTCTCTCACACACACACACTGTCCCTCTCTCTCTCACACACTGTCCCTCTCTCTCTCACAAACACACACACTGTCCCTCTCTCTCTCTCACAAACACACACACTGTCCCTCTCTCTCCCTGTCACACACACTGTCCCCCTCTCTCTCACACACACACACTGTCCCTCTCTCGCTCACACACACACACACACTGTCCCTCTCTCTACACACACACACTGTCCCTCTCTCTCTCACACACACTGTCCCTCTCTCTCTCACACACACACTATCCCTCTCTCTCTCACACACACACACACTGTCCCTCTCTCGACACACACACACTGTCCCTCTCTCTCTCAGACACACTGTCCCTCTCTCTCTCACACACACACTGTCCCTCTCTCTCTCACACACACACAGTCCCTCTCTCTCTCAGACACACACACTGTCCCTCTCTCTCACACACACACACACATACTGTCCCTCTCTCTCACACACACACACACAGTCCCCCTCTCTCTCTCACACACACACTGTCTCTCTCTCACACACACTGTCCCTCTCTCTCACACACACACACTGTCCCCCTCTCACACACACACTGTCCCTCTCTCTCTCTCTCACATACACACTGTCCCTCTCTCTCACACACACACACTGTCCCTCTCTCTCTCATACACACACTGTCTCTCTCTCTCACACACTGTCCCTCTCTCTCTCACATACACTCTGTCTCTCTCTCTCTCTCTCACACAGACACTGTCCCTCTCTCTCACTCTCACACATACCTGACCCTCTCTCTCCCACACACACTGTCCCTCTCTCACGCATATTCACTGTCTCTCTCTCACACACACACACTGTCCCTCTCTCTCACACACACACACTGTCCCTCTCTCTCTCTCACATACATACTGTCCCTCTCTCTCTCACACACACACTGTCCCTCTCTCTCTCACACACACACTGTCCCTCTCACTCACACACACACACACTGTCCCTCTCTGTCACACACACACACACACACTGTCCCTCTCTCTCTCACATACACACTGTCCCTCCCGCTCACACACACACTGTCCCTCTCTCTCTCACACACACACTGTCCCTCTCTCACATACACACACACTGTCCCTCTCTCTCTCACACACACACACACACTGTCCCTCTCACTCTCACACACACTGTCCCTCTCTCTCTCACACACACACTGTCCCTCTCTCTCACACACACCGTCCCTCTCTCTCTCTCACACACACACACACTGTCCCTCTCTCTCACACACACACACTGTCCCTCTCTCTCTCACACACTGTCCCTCTCTCTCTCACAAACACACACACTGTCCCTCTCTCTCCCTGTCACACACACTGTCCCTCTCTCTCTCACACACACACACTGTCCCTCTCTCTCTCACACACACACACTGTCCCTCTCTCTCTCACACACACACACACACTGTCCCTCTCTCTACACACACACACTGTCCCTCTCTCTCTCACACACACTGTCCCTCTCTCTCTCACACACACACTGTCCCTCTCTCTCTCACACACACACACACTGTCCCTCTCTCTACACACACACACTGTCCCTCTCTCTCTCAGACACACTGTCCCTCTCTCTCTCACACACACACTGTCCCTCTCTCTCTCACACACACACTGTCCCTCTCTCTCTCACACACACACACTGTCCCTCTCTCTCACACACACACAGTCCCTCTCTCTCACACACACACACACACATACTGTCCCTCTCTCTCACACACACACACACAGTCCCTCTCTCTCTCTCACACACACACTGTCCCTCTCTCTCTCTCAGACACACACACTGTCCCTCTCTCTCACACACACACACACATACTGTCCCTCTCTCTCACACACACAGTCCCCCTCTCTCTCTCACACACACACTGTCTCTCTCTCACACACACTGTCCCTCTCTCTCACACACACACACTGTCCCCCTCTCACACACACACTGTCCCTCTCTCTCTCACACACTGTCCCTCTCTCTCACACACACACACTGTCCCTCTCTCTCTCTCACATACACACTGTCCCTCTCTCTCACACACACACACTGTCCCTCTCTCTCTCATACACACACTGTCTATCTCTCTCACACACTGTCCCTCTCTCTCTCACACAGACACTGTCCCTCTCTCTCACTCTCACACATACCTGACCCT
This sequence comes from Chiloscyllium plagiosum, assembly GCF_037043375.1. NCBI lineage: Eukaryota > Metazoa > Chordata > Chondrichthyes > Orectolobiformes > Hemiscylliidae > Chiloscyllium > Chiloscyllium plagiosum. The sequence goes on along the minus strand of NW_028270224.1, from coordinate 183,864 downwards.
CTCTCTCCCACACACACTGTCCCTCTCTCACGCATATTCACTGTCTCTCTCTCACACACACACACACTGTACCTCTCTCTCACACACACACACACTGTACCTCTCTCTCACACACACACACTGTCCCTCTCTCTCACACACACACTGTCCCTCTCTCTCTCACACACACTGTCCCTCTCTCTCTCACACACACACACTGTCCCTCTCTCTCACACACACACTGTCCCTCTCTCTCTCACACACACTGTCCCTCTCTCTCACACACACACACACTGTCCCTCTCTCTCACACACACACTGTCCCTCTCTCTCTCACACACACTGTCCCTCTCTCTCTCACACACACACACTGTCCCTCTCTCTCACACACACACACTGTCCCTCTCTCTCTCTCACATACATACTGTCCCTCCCGCTCACACACACACTGTCCCTCTCTCTCTCACACACACACTGTCCCTCTCACTCACACACACACACACTGTCCCTCTCTGTCACACACACACACACACACTGTCCCTCTCTCTCTCACATACACACTGTCCCTCCCGCTCACACACACACTGTCCCTCTCTCTCTCACACACACACTGTCCCTCTCTCACACACACACACACTGTCCCTCTCTCTCTCTCACACACACACACACTGTCCCTCTCTCACACACACACACTGTCTGTCTCACACGCACACTGTCTGTCTCTCACACACACACACTGTCCCTCTCTCTCACACACACAGACACTGTCCCTCTCTCACACAGACACTGTCCCTCTCTCTCACACACACTGTCCCTCTCTCTCTCACACACACACTGTCCCTCTCTCTCTCACACACACACTGTCCCTCTCACTCTCACACACACTGTCCCTCTCTCTCTCACACACACACTGTCCCTCTCTCTCACACACACACACCGTCCCTCTCTCTCACACACACACTGTCCCTCTCTCTCTCACACACACACACACTGTCCCTCTCTCTCACACACACACACTGTCCCTCTCTCTCTCACACACTGTCCCTCTCTCTCTCACAAACACACACACTGTCCCTCGCTCTCACACACACACACACACACTGTCCCTCTCTCTCTCTCACACACACACACACTGTCCCTCTCTCTACACACACATACTGTCCCTCTCTCTCAGACACACTGTCCCTCTCTCTCTCACACACACACTGTCCCTCTCTCTCTCACACACACACACTGTCCCTCTCTCTCACACACACACAGTCCCTCTCTCTCTCACACACACACACAGTCCCTCTCTCTCACACACACACACACACACTGTCCCTCCCTCCCTCTCTCACACACACAGTCCCTCTCTCTCTCACACACATACTGTCCCTCTCTCACACACACAAACACACACACACACAGTCCCTCTCTCTCTCTCTCACACACACTGTCCCTCTCTCTCTCTCAGACACTCACACTGTCCCTCTCTCTCTCACACACACACACACTGTCCCTCTCTCACACAGACACTGTCCCTCTCTCTCACAGACACTGTCCCTCTCTCTCACACCCACTGTCCCTCTCTCACACACACACTGGCCCTCTCTCTCTCACACACACACTGTCCCTCTCTCTCTCACACACACACTGTCCCTCTCTCTCACACACACACACACTGTCCCTCTCTCTCTCACACACACACACTGTCCCTCTCTCACACAGACACTGTCCCTCTCTCTCACACACACTGTCCCTCTCTCTCTCTCACACACACACACTGTCCCTCTCTCTCACACACACATACTGTCCCTCTCTCTCTCACACACACTGTCCCTCTCTCTCTCACACACACTGTCCCTCTCTCTCTCACACACACACACTGTCCCTCTCTCTCACACACACACACACACTGTCCCTCTCTCACACAGACACTGTCCCTCTCTCTCACACACACTGTCCCTCTCTCTCTCACACACTGTCCCTCTCTCTCTCACACACACACTGTCCCTCTCTCTCTCACACACACACTGTCCCTCTCACTCTCACACACACTGTCCCTCTCTCTCTCACACACACACTGTCCCTCTCTCTCACACACACACACCGTCCCTCTCTCTCACACACACTGTCCCTCTCTCTCTCACACACACACACACTGTCCCTCTCTCTCACACACACACACTGTCCCTCTCTCTCTCACACACTGTCCCTCTCTCTCTCACAAACACACACACTGTCCCTCTCTCTCTCTCACAAACACACACACTGTCCCTCTCTCTCCCTGTCACACACACTGTCCCCCTCTCTCTCACACACACACACTGTCCCTCTCTCGCTCACACACACACACACACTGTCCCTCTCTCTACACACACACACTGTCCCTCTCTCTCTCACACACACTGTCCCTCTCTCTCTCACACACACACTATCCCTCTCTCTCTCACACACACACACACTGTCCCTCTCTCTACACACACACACTGTCCCTCTCTCTCTCAGACACACTGTCCCTCTCTCTCTCACACACACACTGTCCCTCTCTCTCTCACACACACACACTGTCCCTCTCTCTCACACACACACAGTCCCTCTCTCTCACACACACACTGTCTCTCTCTCTCTCACACACACTGTCTCTCTCTCTCTCACACACACTGTCCCTCTCTCACACACACACTGTCCCTCTCTCTCTCACACACACTGTCCCTCTCTCTCTCTCTCACACACACTGTCCCTCTCTCTCACTCTCACACATACCTGACCCTCTCTCTCCCACACACACTGTCCCTCTCTCACGCATATTCACTGTCTCTCTCTCACACACACACACTGTCCCTCTCTCTCACACACACACACTGTCCCTCTCTCTCTCTCACATACATACTGTCCCTCTCTCTCTCACACACACACTGTCCCTCTCTCTCTCACACACACACTGTCCCTCTCACTCACACACACACACACTGTCCCTCTCTGTCACACACACACACACACACTGTCCCTCTCTCTCTCACATACACACTGTCCCTCCCGCTCACACACACACTGTCCCTCTCTCTCTCACACACACACTGTCCCTCTCTCACACACACACACACTGTCCCTCTCTCTCTCTCACACACACACACACTGTCCCTCTCACTCTCACACACACTGTCCCTCTCTCTCTCACACACACACTGTCCCTCTCTCTCACACACACACACCGTCCCTCTCTCTCACACACACTGTCCCTCTCTCTCTCACACACACACACACTGTCCCTCTCTCTCACACACACACACTGTCCCTCTCTCTCTCACACACTGTCCCTCTCTCTCTCACAAACACACACACTGTCCCTCTCTCTCTCTCACAACACACACACTGTCCCTCTCTCTCCCTGTCACACACACTGTCCCTCTCTCTCTCACACACACACACTGTCCCTCTCTCTCTCACACACACACACTGTCCCTCTCTCTCTCACACACACACACACACACTGTCCCTCTCTCTACACACACACACTGTCCCTCTCTCTCTCACACACACTGTCCCTCTCTCTCTCACACACACACTGTCCCTCTCTCTCTCACACACACACACACACTGTCCCTCTCTCTACACACACACACTGTCCCTCTCTCTACACACACACACTGTCCCTCTCTCTCTCAGACACACTGTCCCTCTCTCTCTCACACACACACTGTCCCTCTCTCTCTCACACACACACTGTCCCTCTCTCTCTCACACACACACACTGTCCCTCTCTCTCACACACACACAGTCCCTCTCTCTCACACACACACACACACATACTGTCCCTCTCTCTCACACACACACATTGTCCCTCTCTCTCTCTCAGACACACACACTGTCCCTCTCTCTCACACACACACACACATACTGTCCCTCTCTCTCACACACACACACACAGTCCCCCTCTCTCTCTCACACACACACTGTCTCTCTCTCACACACACTGTCCCTCTCTCTCACACACACACACTGTCCCCCTCTCACACACACACTGTCCCTCTCTCTCTCACACACTGTCCCTCTCTCTCACACACACACACTGTCCCTCTCTCTCTCTCACATACACACTGTCCCTCTCTCTCACACACACACTGTCTATCTCTCTCACACACTGTCCCTCTCTCTCTCACATACACTCTGTCTCTCTCTCTCTCTCTCACACAGACACTGTCCCTCTCTCTCACTCTCACACATACCTGACCCTCTCTCTCCCACACACACTGTCCCTCTCTCACGCATATTCACTGTCTCTCTCTCACACACACACACACTGTACCTCTCTCTCACACACACACACACTGTACCTCTCTCTCACACACACACACTGTCCCTCTCTCTCACACACACACTGTCCCTCTCTCTCTCACACACACTGTCCCTCTCTCTCTCACACACACACACTGTCCCTCTCTCTCACACACACACTGTCCCTCTCTCTCTCACACACACTGTCCCTCTCTCTCACACACACACACACTGTCCCTCTCTCTCACACACACACTGTCCCTCTCTCTCTCACACACACTGTCCCTCTCTCTCTCACACACACACACTGTCCCTCTCTCTCACACACACACACTGTCCCTCTCTCTCTCTCACATACATACTGTCCCTCCCGCTCACACACACACTGTCCCTCTCTCTCTCACACACACTGTCCCTCTCTCTCTCTCACACACACACTGTCCCTCTCTCTCACACTGTCCCTCTCTCTCTCACACACACACTATCCCTCTCTCTCTCACACACACACTGTCCCTCTCTCTCTCTCACACACACTGTGCCTCTCTCTCTCACACACACTGTCACTCTCTCTCTCACACACACACTGTCCCTCTCACTCACACACACACACACTGTCCCTCTCTGTCACACACACACACAAACACTGTCCCTCTCTCTCTCACATACACACTGTCCCTCCCGCTCACACACACACTGTCCCTCTCTCTCTCACACACACACTGTCCCTCTCTCACACACACACACACTGTCCCTCTCTCTCTCTCACACACACACACACTGTCCCTCTCTCACACACACACACTGTCTGTCTCACACGCACACTGTCTGTCTCTCACACACACACACTGTCCCTCTCTCTCACACACACAGACACTGTCCCTCTCTCACACAGACACTGTCCCTCTCTCTCACACACACTGTCCCTCTCTCTCTCACACACACACTGTCCCTCTCTCTCTCACACACACACTGTCCCTCTCACTCTCACACACACTGTCCCTCTCTCTCTCACACACACACTGTCCCTCTCTCTCACACACACACACCGTCCCTCTCTCTCACACACACACTGTCCCTCTCTCTCTCACACACACACACACACTGTCCCTCTCTCTCACACACACACACTGTCCCTCTCTCTCTCACACACTGTCCCTCTCTCTCTCACAAACACACACACTGTCCCTCGCTCTCACACACACACACACACACTGTCCCTCTCTCTCTCTCACACACACACACACTGTCCCTCTCTCTACACACACATACTGTCCCTCTCTCTCAGACACACTGTCCCTCTCTCTCTCACACACACACTGTCCCTCTCTCTCTCACACACACACACTGTCCCTCTCTCTCACACACACACAGTCCCTCTCTCTCTCACACACACACACAGTCCCTCTCTCTCACACACACACACACACACTGTCCCTCCCTCCCTCTCTCACACACACAGTCCCTCTCTCTCTCACACACATACTGTCCCTCTCTCACACACACACACACACACACACAGTCCCTCTCTCTCTCTCTCACACACACTGTCCCTCTCTCTCTCTCAGACACACACACTGTCCCTCTCTCTCACACACACACACATACTGTCCCTCTCTCTCACACACACACACACAGTCCCTCTCTCTCTCTCACACACACACTGTCCCTCTCTCACACACACTGTCCCTCTCTCTCACACACACACACTGTCCCCCTCTCACACACACACTGTCCCTCTTTCTCTCACACACTGTCCCTCTCTCTCACACACAGTCCCTCTCTCTCACACACACACACTGTCCCTCTCTCTCTCTCTCACATACACACTATCCCTCTCTCTCTCTCACACACACTGTCCCTCTCTCTCTCACACACACACTGTCCCCCTCTCTCTCACACACACTGTCACTCTGTCTCTCACACACACACTGTCCCTCTCTCTCTCACACACACACACTGTCCCTCTCTCTCACACAGACACACACACTGTCCCTCTCTCTCTCACATACACACTGTCCCTCTCTCTCACACACACACTGTCCCTCTCTCTCACACTGTCCCTCTCTCTCTCTCACACACACACTGTCCCTCTCACACACACACTGTCCCTCTCTCTCTCACACACACACACTGTCCCTCTCTCTCACACTGTCCCTCTCTCTCTCACACACACACTATCCCTCTCTCTCACACACACACACTGTCCTTCACTCTCTCACACACACACTGTCCCTCTCTCTCTCACACACACACTGTCCCTCTCTCTCTCACACACACTGTCACTCTCTCTCTCACACACACTGTCACTCTCTCTCACACACACACTGTCCCTCTCACTCTCACACACACTGTCCCTCTCTCTCTCACACACACACTGTCCCTCTCTCTCACACACACACACCGTCCCTCTCTCTCACACACACTGTCCCTCTCTCTCTCACACACACACACACTGTCCCTCTCTCTCACACACACACTGTCCCTCTCTCTCTCACACACTGTCCCTCTCTCTCTCACAAACACACACACTGTCCCTCTCTCTCTCTCACAAACACACACACTGTCCCTCTCTCTCCCTGTCACACACACTGTCCCCCTCTCTCTCACACACACACACTGTCCCTCTCTCGCTCACACACACACACACACTGTCCCTCTCTCTACACACACACACTGTCCCTCTCTCTCTCACACACACTGTCCCTCTCTCTCTCACACACACACTATCCCTCTCTCTCTCACACACACACACACTGTCCCTCTCTCTACACACACACACTGTCCCTCTCTCTCTCAGACACACTGTCCCTCTCTCTCTCACACACACACTGTCCCTCTCTCTCTCACACACACACACTGTCCCTCTCTCTCACACACACACAGTCCCTCTCTCTCACACACACACTGTCTCTCTCTCTCTCACACACACTGTCTCTCTCTCTCTCACACACACTGTCCCTCTCTCACACACACACTGTCCCTCTCTCTCTCACACACACTGTCCCTCTCTCTCTCTCTCACACACACTGTCCCTCTCTCTCACTCTCACACATACCTGACCCTCTCTCTCCCACACACACTGTCCCTCTCTCACGCATATTCACTGTCTCTCTCTCACACACACACACTGTCCCTCTCTCTCACACACACACACTGTCCCTCTCTCTCTCTCACATACATACTGTCCCTCTCTCTCTCACACACACACTGTCCCTCTCTCTCTCACACACACACTGTCCCTCTCACTCACACACACACACACTGTCCCTCTCTGTCACACACACACACACACACTGTCCCTCTCTCTCTCACATACACACTGTCCCTCCCGCTCACACACACACTGTCCCTCTCTCTCTCACACACACACTGTCCCTCTCTCACACACACACACACTGTCCCTCTCTCTCTCTCACACACACACACACTGTCCCTCTCACTCTCACACACACTGTCCCTCTCTCTCTCACACACACACTGTCCCTCTCTCTCACACACACACACCGTCCCTCTCTCTCACACACACTGTCCCTCTCTCTCTCACACACACACACACTGTCCCTCTCTCTCACACACACACACTGTCCCTCTCTCTCTCACACACACACACTGTCCCTCTCTCTCTCACAAACACACACACTGTCCCTCTCTCTCTCTCACAACACACACACTGTCCCTCTCTCTCCCTGTCACACACACTGTCCCTCTCTCTCTCACACACACACACTGTCCCTCTCTCTCTCACACACACACACACTGTCCCTCTCTCTCTCACACACACACACACACACTGTCCCTCTCTCTACACACACACACTGTCCCTCTCTCTCTCACACACACTGTCCCTCTCTCTCTCACACACACACTGTCCCTCTCTCTCTCACACACACACACACACTGTCCCTCTCTCTACACACACACACTGTCCCTCTCTCTACACACACACACTGTCCCTCTCTCTCTCAGACACACTGTCCCTCTCTCTCTCACACACACACTGTCCCTCTCTCTCTCACACACACACTGTCCCTCTCTCTCTCACACACACACACTGTCCCTCTCTCTCACACACACACAGTCCCTCTCTCTCACACACACACACACACATACTGTCCCTCTCTCTCACACACACACATTGTCCCTCTCTCTCTCTCAGACACACACACTGTCCCTCTCTCTCACACACACACACACATACTGTCCCTCTCTCTCACACACACACACACAGTCCCCCTCTCTCTCTCACACACACACTGTCTCTCTCTCACACACACTGTCCCTCTCTCTCACACACACACACTGTCCCCCTCTCACACACACACTGTCCCTCTCTCTCTCACACACTGTCCCTCTCTCTCACACACACACACTGTCCCTCTCTCTCTCTCACATACACACTGTCCCTCTCTCTCACACACACACTGTCTATCTCTCTCACACACTGTCCCTCTCTCTCTCACATACACTCTGTCTCTCTCTCTCTCTCTCACACAGACACTGTCCCTCTCTCTCACTCTCACACATACCTGACCCTCTCTCTCCCACACACACTGTCCCTCTCTCACGCATATTCACTGTCTCTCTCTCACACACACACACACTGTACCTCTCTCTCACACACACACACACTGTACCTCTCTCTCACACACACACACTGTCCCTCTCTCTCACACACACACTGTCCCTCTCTCTCTCACACACACTGTCCCTCTCTCTCTCACACACACACACTGTCCCTCTCTCTCACACACACACTGTCCCTCTCTCTCTCACACACACTGTCCCTCTCTCTCACACACACACACACTGTCCCTCTCTCTCACACACACACTGTCCCTCTCTCTCTCACACACACTGTCCCTCTCTCTCTCACACACACACACTGTCCCTCTCTCTCACACACACACACTGTCCCTCTCTCTCTCTCACATACATACTGTCCCTCCCGCTCACACACACACTGTCCCTCTCTCTCTCACACACACTGTCCCTCTCTCTCTCTCACACACACACTGTCCCTCTCTCTCACACTGTCCCTCTCTCTCTCACACACACACTATCCCTCTCTCTCTCACACACACACTGTCCCTCTCTCTCTCTCACACACACTGTGCCTCTCTCTCTCACACACACTGTCACTCTCTCTCTCACACACACACTGTCCCTCTCACTCACACACACACACACTGTCCCTCTCTGTCACACACACACACAAACACTGTCCCTCTCTCTCTCACATACACACTGTCCCTCCCGCTCACACACACACTGTCCCTCTCTCTCTCACACACACACTGTCCCTCTCTCACACACACACACACTGTCCCTCTCTCTCTCTCACACACACACACACTGTCCCTCTCTCACACACACACACTGTCTGTCTCACACGCACACTGTCTGTCTCTCACACACACACACTGTCCCTCTCTCTCACACACACAGACACTGTCCCTCTCTCACACAGACACTGTCCCTCTCTCTCACACACACTGTCCCTCTCTCTCTCACACACACACTGTCCCTCTCTCTCTCACACACACACTGTCCCTCTCACTCTCACACACACTGTCCCTCTCTCTCTCACACACACACTGTCCCTCTCTCTCACACACACACACCGTCCCTCTCTCTCACACACACACTGTCCCTCTCTCTCTCACACACACACACACACTGTCCCTCTCTCTCACACACACACACTGTCCCTCTCTCTCTCACACACTGTCCCTCTCTCTCTCACAAACACACACACTGTCCCTCGCTCTCACACACACACACACACACTGTCCCTCTCTCTCTCTCACACACACACACACTGTCCCTCTCTCTACACACACATACTGTCCCTCTCTCTCAGACACACTGTCCCTCTCTCTCTCACACACACACTGTCCCTCTCTCTCTCACACACACACACTGTCCCTCTCTCTCACACACACACAGTCCCTCTCTCTCTCACACACACACACAGTCCCTCTCTCTCACACACACACACACACACTGTCCCTCCCTCCCTCTCTCACACACACAGTCCCTCTCTCTCTCACACACATACTGTCCCTCTCTCACACACACACACACACACACACAGTCCCTCTCTCTCTCTCTCACACACACTGTCCCTCTCTCTCTCTCAGACACACACACTGTCCCTCTCTCTCACACACACACACATACTGTCCCTCTCTCTCACACACACACACACAGTCCCTCTCTCTCTCTCACACACACACTGTCCCTCTCTCACACACACTGTCCCTCTCTCTCACACACACACACTGTCCCCCTCTCACACACACACTGTCCCTCTTTCTCTCACACACTGTCCCTCTCTCTCACACACAGTCCCTCTCTCTCACACACACACACTGTCCCTCTCTCTCTCTCTCACATACACACTATCCCTCTCTCTCTCTCACACACACTGTCCCTCTCTCTCTCACACACACACTGTCCCCCTCTCTCTCACACACACTGTCACTCTGTCTCTCACACACACACTGTCCCTCTCTCTCTCACACACACACACTGTCCCTCTCTCTCACACAGACACACACACTGTCCCTCTCTCTCTCACATACACACTGTCCCTCTCTCTCACACACACACTGTCCCTCTCTCTCACACTGTCCCTCTCTCTCTCTCACACACACACTGTCCCTCTCACACACACACTGTCCCTCTCTCTCTCACACACACACACTGTCCCTCTCTCTCACACTGTCCCTCTCTCTCTCACACACACACTATCCCTCTCTCTCACACACACACACTGTCCCTCTCTCTCTCACACACACACTGTCCCTCTCTCTCTCACACACACTGTCACTCTCTTTCTCACACACACACTGTCCCTCTCTCTCTCACACACACACTGTCCCTCTCTCTCTCTCACACACACTGTCCCTCTCTCTCTCACACACACTGTCACTCTCTCACACTCACACTGTCCCTCTCTCTCACACACACACACACTGTCCCTCTCTCACACAGACACTGTCCCTCTCTCTCACAGACACTGTCCCTCTCTCTCACACCCACTGTCCCTCTCTCTCACACACACTGTCCCTCTCTCTCTCACACACACACACTGTCCCTCTCTCTCACACACACACACACTGTCCCTCTCTCTCTCACACACACACACTGTCCCTCTCTCACACAGACACTGTCCCTCTCTCTCACACACACTGTCCCTCTCTCTCTCTCACACACACTGTCCCTCTCTCTCTCACACACACTGTCACTCTCTCACACTCACACTGTCCCTCTCTCTCACACACACACACACTGTCCCTCTCTCACACAGACACTGTCCCTCTCTCACACAGACACTGTCCCTCTCTCTCACAGACACTGTCCCTCTCTCACACACCCACTGTCCCTCTCTCACACACACACTGGCCCTCTCTCTCACACACACACACTGTCCCTCTCTCTCTCACACACACACTGTCCCTCTCTCTCACACACACACACACTGTCCCTCTCTCTCTCACACACACACACTGTCCCTCTCTCACACAGACACTGTCCCTCTCTCTCACACACACTGTCCCTCTCACTCTCTCACACACACACACTGTCCCTCTCTCTCACACACACATACTGTCCCTCTCTCTCTCACACACACTGTCCCTCTCTCTCTCTCACACACACACTGTCCCTCTCTCTCACACACACACACACACTGTCCCTCTCTCACACAGACACTGTCCCTCTCTCTCACACACACTGTCCCTCTCTCTCTCACACACTGTCCCTCTCTCTCTCACACACACACTGTCCCTCTCTCTCTCACACACACACTGTCCCTCTCACTCTCACACACACTGTCCCTCTCTCTCTCACACACACACCGTCCCTCTCTCTCACACACACTGTCCCTCTCTCTCTCACACACACACACACTGTCCCTCTCTCTCACACACACACACTGTCCCTCTCTCTCTCACACACTGTCCCTCTCTCTCTCACAAACACACACACTGTCCCTCTCTCTCTCTCACAAACACACACACTGTCCCTCTCTCTCCCTGTCACACACACTGTCCCTCTCTCTCTCACACACACACACTGTCCCTCTCTCGCTCACACACACACACACACTGTCCCTCTCTCTCTCACACACACTGTCCCTCTCTCTCTCACACACACACACACTGTCCCTCTCTCTACACACACACACTGTCCCTCTCTCTCTCAGACACACTGTCCCTCTCTCTCTCACACACACACTGTCACTCTCTCTCTCACACACACACGTTCCCTCTCTCTCTCAGACACACACACTGTCCCTCTCTCTCACACACACACACACATACTGTCCCTCTCTCTCACACACACACACAGTCCCCCTCTCTCTCTCACACACACACTGTCTCTCTCTCACACACACTGTCCCTCTCTCTCACACACACACACTGTCCCCCTCTCACACACACACTGTCCCTCTCTCTCTCTCTCACATACACACTGTCCCTCTCTCTCACACACACACACTGTCCCTCTCTCTCTCATACACACACTGTCTCTCTCTCTCACACACTGTCCCTCTCTCTCTCACATACACTCTGTCTCTCTCTCTCTCTCTCACACAGACACTGTCCCTCTCTCTCACTCTCACACATACCTGACCCTCTCTCTCCCACACACACTGTCCCTCTCTCACGCATATTCACTGTCTCTCTCTCACACACACACACTGTCCCTCTCTCTCACACACACACACTGTCCCTCTCTCTCTCTCACATACATACTGTCCCTCCCGCTCACACACACACTGTCCCTCTCTCTCTCACACACACACTGTCCCTCTCTCTCACACACACACACACTGTCCCTCTCTGTCACACACACACACACACACTGTCCCTCTCTCTCTCACATACACACTGTCCCTCCCGCTCACACACACACTGTCCCTCTCTCTCTCACACACACACTGTCCCTCTCTCACACACACACACACTGTCCCTCTCTCTCTCTCACACACACACACACACTGTCCCTCTCTCACACACACACACTGTCTGTCTCACACGCACACTGTCTGTCTCTCACACACACACACTGTCCCTCTCTCTCACACACACTCTCCCTCTCTCTCTCACACACACACACACAGTCCCTCTCTCTCTCTCACACACACACTGTCCTTCTCTCTCTCACACACACACTGTCCCTCTCTCACATACACACACTGTCCCTCTCTCTCACACAAACACACTGTCCTTCTCTCTCTCACACACACACTGTCCCTCTCTCTCTCACACACACACACACACTGTCCCTCTCTCTCTCACACACACACACACTGTCCCTCTCTCTCTCACACACACACACACTGTCCCTCTCTCTCTCACACACACACACACACACTGTCCCTCTCTCTCTCACACACACACTGTCCTTCTCTCTCTCACACACACACTGTCCCTCTCTCTATCTCACACACACACACACACTGTCCCTCTCTCTCTCACACACACACGCACACACTGTCCCTCTCTCTCACACACACACACACTGTCCTTCTCTCTCTCTCACACACACACTGTCCCTCTCTCTCACACAGACACACACACTGTCCCTCTCTCTCTCTCACATACACACTGTCCCTCTCTCTCACACACACACTGTCCCTCTCTCTCACACTGACCCTCTCTCTCTCACACACACTGTCCCTCTCTCTCACACACACACTGTCCCTCTCTCTCTCTCACACACACACTGTCCCTCTCTCTCACACTGTCCCTCTCTCTCTCACACACACACTATCCCTCTCTCTCTCACACACACACTGTCCCTCTCTCTCTCTCACACACACTGTGCCTCTCTCTCTCACACACACTGTCACTCTCTCTCTCACACACACACTGTCCCTCTCTCTCACACACACACACACTGTCCCTCTCTCTCTCACACACACACTGTCCCTCTCTCTCTCACACACACTGTCACTCTCTCTCACACACACACTGTCCCTCTCTCTCTCACACACACACTGTCCCTCTCTCTCTCACACACACACTGTCCCTCTCTCTCTCACACACACACTGTCCCCTCTCTCTCTCACACACACTGTCACTCTCTCTCACACAAACACTGTCCCTCTCTCTCTCACACACACACTGTCCCTCTCTCTCTCACACACACACACTGTCCCTCTCTCTCTCACACACACACACACTGTCCCTCTCTCTCTCACACACACACACTGTCCCTCTCTCACACAGACACTGTCCCTCTCTCTCACACACACTGTCCCTCTCTCTCTCACACAGACACTGTCCCTCTCTCTCTCTCACACATACCTGACCCTCTCTCTCACACACACACACTGTCCCTCTCTCTCTCACACACACACTCACTGTCTCTCTCTCTCACACACACACACTGTCCCTCTCACTCTCACACACACTGTCCCTCTCTCTCTCACACACACACACACCGTCCCTCTCTCTCACACACACTGTCCCTCTCTCTCTCACACACACACACTGTCCCTCTCTCTCTCACACACACACACACACTGTCGCTCTCTCTCTCACACACACACTGTCCCTCTCTCTCTCAGACACACTGTCCCTCTCTCTCTCACACACACACTGTCCCTCTCTCTATCTCACACACACACACACACTGTCCCTCTCTCTCTCACACACACACGCACACACTGTCCCTCTCTCTCACACACACACACACTGTCCTTCTCTCTCTCACACACACACTGTCCCTCTCTCTCACACAGACACACACACTGTCCCTCTCTCTCTCACATACACACTGTCCCTCTCTCTCACACACACACTGTCCCTCTCTCTCACACTGTCCCTCTCTCTCTCACACACACTGTCCCTCTCTCTCACACACACACTGTCCCTCTCTCTCTCTCACACACACACTGTCCCTCTCTCTCACACTGTCCCTCTCTCTCTCACACACACACTATCCCTCTCTCTCTCACACACACACTGTCCCTCTCTCTCTCTCACACACACTGTGCCTCTCTCTCTCACACACACTGTCACTCTCTCTCTCACACACACACTGTCCCTCTCTCTCTCACACACACACACTGTCCCTCTCTCTCTCACACACACACTGTCCCTCTCTCTCTCACACACACTGTCACTCTCTCTCACACACACACTGTCCCTCTCTCTCTCTCACACACACTGTCCCTCTCTCTCTCACACACACACACTGTCCCTCTCTCTCTCACACACACACACACTGTCCCTCTCTCACACAGACACACACACTGTCCCTCTCTCACACAGACACTGTCCCTCTCTCTCACACACACTGTCCCTCTCTCTCTCACACAGACACTGTCCCTCTCTCTCTCTCACACATACCTGACCCTCTCTCTCACACACACACACTGTCCCTCTCTCTCACACACACACACACACACACTGTCCCTCTCTCTCACACACACACTGTCCCTCTCTCTCTCACACACACTGTCCCTCTCTCTCACACACACACTGTCCCTCTCTCTCACACACACACACACTGTCCCTCTCACTCTCACACACACTGTCCCTCTCTCTCACACACACACACACCGTCCCTCTCTCTCACACACACTGTCCCTCTCTCTCTCACACACACACTCACTGTCCCTCTCTCTCACACACTGTCCCTCTCTCTCACAAACACACACACTGTCCCTCTCTGTCCCTGTCACACACACTGTCCCTCTCTCTCTCACACACACACACTGTCCCTCTCTCTCTCACACACACACACACACTGTCGCTCTCTCTCTCACACACACACTGTCCCTCTCTCTCTCAGACACACTGTCCCTCTCTCTCTCACACACACACTGTCCCACTCTCTCTCACACGCACACACTGTCCCTCTCTCTCACACACACACACTGTCCCTCTCTCTCACACACACACAGTCCCTCTCTCTCTCACACACACACACACAGTCCCTCTCTCTCACACACACACACACACTGTCCCTCCCTCCCTCTCACACACACACAGTCCCTCTCTCTCACACACACACACATACTGTCCCTCTCTCTCTCACACACACACACAGTCTCTCTCTCTCTCACACACACACTGTCCTTCTCTCTCTCACACACACACTGTCCCTCTCTCTCTCACACACACACACACTGTCCCTCTCTCTCTTACACACACACACACACACACTGTCCCTCTCTCTCTCACACACACACTGTCCTTCTCTCTCTCACACACACTGTCACTCTCTCTCACACACACACTGTCCCTCTCTCTCTCTCACACACACACTGTCCCTCTCTCTCTCTCACACACACACACACTGTCCCTCTCTCTCACACAGACACACACACTGTCCCTCTCTCTCTCAAACACACTGTCACTCTCTCTCACACACACACACTGTCCTTCTCTCTCTCACACACACACTGTCCCTCTCTCTCACACACACTGTCCCTCTCTCTCTCACACACACACTGTCCCTCTCTCACACACACACACACTGTCCCTCTCACTCTCACACACACTGTCCCTCTCTCTCTCACACACACACACACCGTCCCTCTCTCTCACACACACTGTCCCTCTCTCTCTCACACACACACTCACTGTCCCTCTCTCTCACACACACACACACTGTCCCTCTCTCTCTCACACACTGTCCCTCTCTCTCACACACACACACTGTCCCTCTCTCTCACACACACTGTCCCTCTCTCTCTCACACACACACTGTCCCTCTCTCTCACACACACACACTGTCCCTCTCTCGCGCACACACACACACACTGTCCCTCTCTCTCTCACATACACACTGTCCCTCCCGCTCACACACACACTGTCCCTCTCTCTCTCACACACACACTGTCCCTCTCTCACACACACACACACACTGTCCCTCTCTCTCTCACACACACACACTGTCCCTCTCTCTCTCACACACACACACACACACTGTCCCTCTCTCACACACACACACTGTCTGTCTCACACGCACACTGTCTGTCTCTCACACACACACTGTCCCTCTCTCTCACACACACTCTCCCTCTCTCTCTCACACACACACACACACACTGTCCCTCTCGCTCTCACACACACACTGTCCTCTCTCTCACACACACACACTGTCCCTCTCTCACATACACACACTGTCCCTCTCTCTCACACAAACACACTGTCCCACTCTCTCTCACACACACACTGTCCCTCTCTCTATCTCACACACACACACACACTGTCCCTCTCTCTCTCACACACACACACACTGTCCCTCTCTCTCTCACACACACACACACAGTCTCTCTCTCTCTCACACACACACTGTCCTTCTCTCTCTCACACACACACTGTCCCTCTCTCTCTCTCACACACACACACTGTCCCTCTCTCTCTCTCACACACACACACACACTGTCCCTCTCTCTCTCACACACACACACTGTCCTTCACTCTCTCACACACACACTGTCCCTCTCTCTCTCACACACACACTGTCCCTCTCTCTCTCACACACACTGTCACTCTCTCTCTCACACACACTGTCACTCTCTCTCACACACACACTGTCCCTCTCACTCTCACACACACTGTCCCTCTCTCTCTCACACACACACTGTCCCTCTCTCTCACACACACACACCGTCCCTCTCTCTCACACACACTGTCCCTCTCTCTCTCACACACACACACACTGTCCCTCTCTCTCACACACACACTGTCCCTCTCTCTCTCACACACTGTCCCTCTCTCTCTCACAAACACACACACTGTCCCTCTCTCTCTCTCACAAACACACACACTGTCCCTCTCTCTCCCTGTCACACACACTGTCCCTCTCTCTCTCACACACACACACTGTCCCTCTCTCTCTCACACACACACACTGTCCCTCTCTCTCTCACACACACACACACACTGTCCCTCTCTCTACACACACACACTGTCCCTCTCTCTCTCACACACACTGTCCCTCTCTCTCTCACACACACACTGTCCCTCTCTCTCTCACACACACACACACTGTCCCTCTCTCTACACACACACACTGTCCCTCTCTCTCTCAGACACACTGTCCCTCTCTCTCTCACACACACACTGTCCCTCTCTCTCTCACACACACACTGTCCCTCTCTCTCTCACACACACACACTGTACCTCTCTCTCACACACACACAGTCCCTCTCTCTCACACACACACACACTGTCCCTCCCTCCCTCTCACACACACACAATCCCTCTCTCTCACACACACACACACATACTGTCCCTCTCTCTCACACACACACACAGTCCCTCTCTCTCTCTCAGACACACACACTGTCCCTCTCTCTCACACACACACACATACTGTCCCTCTCTCTCACACACACACACAGTCCCTCTCTCTCTCTCACACACACACTGTCCCTCTCTCACAAACACTTTCCCTCTCTCTCACACACACACACTGTCCCCCTCTCACACACACACTGTCCCTCTCTCTCTCTCTCACATACACACTGTCCCTCTCTCTCACACACACACTGTCCCTCTCTCTCTCATACACACACTGTCTCTCTCTCACACACTGTCCCTCTCTCTCTCACATACACTCTGTCTCTCTCTCTCTCTCACACAGACACTGTCCCTCTCTCTCACTCTCACACATACCTGACCCTCTCTCTCCCACACACACTGTCCCTCTCTCACGCATATTCACTGTCTCTCTCTCACACACACACACACTGTACCTCTGTCTCACACACACACACTGTCCCTCTCTCTCTCTCACATACATACTGTCTCTCCCGCTCACACACACACTGTCCCTCTCTCTCTCTCACACACACTGTCCCTCTCTCGCGCACACACACACACACTGTCCCTCTCTGTCACACACACACACACTGTCCCTCTCTCTCTCACATACACACTGTCCCTCCCGCTCACACACACACTGTCCCTCTCTCTCTCACACACACACTGTCCCTCTCTCACACACACACACACACTGTCCCTCTCTCTCTCACACACACACACTGTCCCTCTCTCTCTCACACACACACTGTCCCTCTCTCACACACACACACTGTCTGTCTCACACGCACACTGTCTGTCTCTCACACACACACTGTCCCTCTCTCTCACACACACTCTCCCTCTCTCTCTCACACACACACACACACACTGTCCCTCTCTCTCACACACACACACACTGTCCCTCTCTCTCTCACACACACACACACTGTCCCTCTCTCACACAGACACTGTCCCTCTCTCACACACACACTGTCCCTCTCTCACATACACACACTGTCCCTCTCTCTCACACACACACTGTCCCTCTCTCTCTCACACACACACACACACTGTCCCTCTCTCTCTCACACACACACACACTGTCCCTCTCTCTCTCACACACACACTGTCCCTCTCTCTCTCACACACACACTGTCCCTCTCTCTCTCACACACACACACACACACACAGTCTCTCTCTCTCTCACACACACACTGTCCCTCTCTCTCTCACACACACACACACAGTCTCTCTCTCTCTCACACACACACTGTCCCTCTCTCTCTCACACACACACACACACACACTGTCCCTCTCTCTCTCACACACACACACTGTCCTTCTCTCTCTCACACACACACTGTCCCTCTCTCTCTCACACACACACTGTCCCTCTCTCTCTCACACACACACACACAGTCTCTCTCTCTCTCACACACACACTGTCCCTCTCTCTCTCACACACACACACACTGTCCCTCTCTCTCTCACACACACACACACACACACACTGTCCCTCTCTCTCTCACACACACACACTGTCCTTCTCTCTCTCACACACACACTGTCCCTCTCTCTCTCACACACACACTGTCCCTCTCTCTCTCACACACACACACACTGTCTCTCTCTCACACACACACACACTGTCCCTCTCTCTCTCACACACACACACACACTGTCCCTCTCTCTCTCACACACTGTCCCTCTCTCTCTCACAAACACACACACTGTCCCTCTCTCTCCCTGTCACACACACTGTCCCTCTCTCTCTCACACACACACACTGTCCCTCTCTCTCTCACACACACACACTGTCGCTCTCTCTCTCA
The DNA here is from genome assembly GCF_037043375.1 of Chiloscyllium plagiosum. Lineage (NCBI taxonomy): Eukaryota > Metazoa > Chordata > Chondrichthyes > Orectolobiformes > Hemiscylliidae > Chiloscyllium > Chiloscyllium plagiosum. The sequence goes on along the minus strand of NW_028270224.1, from coordinate 163,518 downwards.
CACACACACTGTCCCTCTCTCTCTCAGACACACTGTCCCTCTCTCTCTCACACACACACTGTCCCTCTCTCTCTCACACGCACACACTGTCCCTCTCTCTCACACACACACAGTCCCTCTCTCTCTCACACACACACACACACAGTCCCTCTCTCTCACACACACACACACACTGTCCCTCCCTCCCTCTCACACACACACAGTCTCTCTCTCACACACACACACACACATACTGTCCCTCTCTCTCACACACACACACACACACACAGTCCCTCTCTCTCTCTCACACACACACTGTCCCTCTCTCACACACACTGTGCCTCTCTCTCACACACACACACTGTCCCCCTCTCACACGCACACTGTCCCTCTCTCTCTCACACACTGTCCCTCTCTCTCACACACACACACTGTCCCTCTCTCTCTCTCTCACATACACACTGTCCCTCTCTCTCACACACACACACTGTCCCTCTCTCTCATACACACACTGTCCCTCTCTCTCTCATACACACACTGTCTCTCTCTCTCTCACATACACTCTGTCTCTCTCTCTCTCTCTCTCACACAGACACTGTCCCTCTCTCTCACTCTCACACATACCTGACCCTCTCTCTCCCACACACACTGTCCCTCTCTCACGCATATTCAGTGTCTCTCTCTCACACACACACACTGTCCCTCTCTCTCACACCCACACACTGTCCCTCTCTCTCACACCCACACACTGTCCCTCTCTCTCTCTCACATCCATACTGTCTCTCCCGCTCACACACACACTGTCCCTCTCTCTCTCACACACACACTGTCCCTCTCTCACACACACACACACTGTCCCTCTCTCTCTCTCACACACACACACACACTGTCCCTCTCTCACACACACACACTGTCTGTCTCACACGCACACTGTCTGTCTCTCACACACACACACTGTCCCTCTCTCTCACACACACTCTCCCTCTCTCTCTCTCACACACACACTGTCCTTCTCTCTCTCACACACACACTGTCCCTCTCTCACATACACACACTGTCCCTCTCTCTCACACAAACACACTGTCCTTCTCTCTCTCACACACACACTGTCCCTCTCTCTCTCACACACACACACACACTGTCCCTCTCTCTCTCACACACACACACACACACACACTGTCCCTCTCTCTCTCACACACACACACACACAGTCCCTCTCTCTCTCACACACACACACACACTGTCTCTCTCTCTCTCACACACACACTGTCCTTCTCTCTCTCACACACACACTGTCCCTCTCTCTATCTCACACACACACACACACTGTCCCTCTCTCTCTCACACACACACTGTCCCTCTCTCACACACACACACTGTCCCTCTCTCTCACACACACACTGTCCCTCTCTCTCTCTCACACACACACTGTCCCTCTCTCTCACACTGTCCCTCTCTCTCTCACACACACGCTGTCCCTCTCTCTCTCACACACACTGTCACTCTCTCTCTCACACACACACTGTCCCTCTCTCTCACACACACACACTGTCCCTCTCTCTCTCACACACACACTGTCCCTCTCTCTCTCACACACACTGTCCCTCTCTCTCACACACACACACTGTCCCTCTCTCTCTCACACACACACTGTCCCTCTCTCTCTCACACACACACTGTCCCTCTCTCTCTCTCACACACACTGTCCCTCTCTCTCTCTCACACACACTGTCACTCTCTCTCTCACACACACACTGTCCCTCTCTCTCACACACACACACTGTCCCTCTCTCTCTCACACACACACTGTCCCTCTCTCTCTCACACACACACTGTCCCTCTCTCTCTCACACACACACACTGTCCCTCTCTCTCACACACACACACACTGTCCCTGTCTCTCTCACACACACACACTGTCCCTCTCTCTCTCACACACACACACTGTCCCTCTCTCACACAGACACTGACCCTCTCTCTCACACACACTGTCCCTCTCTCTCACACACACTGTCCCTCTCTCTCTCACAGACACTGTCCCTCTCTCTCTCTCACACATACCTGACCCTCTCTCTCACACACACACACTGTCCCTCTCTCTCACACACACAGACACTGTCCCTCTCTCACACAGACACTGTCCCTCTCTCTCACACACACTGTCCCTTTCTCTCTCACACACACACTGTCCCTCTCTCTCTCACACACACACTGTCCCTCTCACTCTCACACACACTGTCCCTCTCTCTCTCACACACACACTGTCCCTCTCTCTCTCACACACACACTGTCCCTCTCTCTCACACACACACACCGTCCCTCTCTCTCACACACACACTGTCCCTCTCTCTCTCACACACACACACACTGTCCCTCTCTCTCACACACACACACTGTCCCTCTCTCTCTCACACACTGTCCCTCTCTCTCTCACAAACACACACACTGTCCCTCTCTCTCACACACACACACACACACACTGTCCCTCTCTCTCTCACACACACACACACTGTCCCTCTCTCTACACACACATACTGTCCCTCTCTCTCAGACACACTGTCCCTCTCTCTCTCACACACACACTGTCCCTCTCTCTCTCACACACACACACTGTCCCTCTCTCTCACACACACACAGTCCCTCTCTCTCTCACACACACACACAGTCCCTCTCTCTCTCACACACACACACAGTCCCTCTCTCTCACACACACACACACACACTGTCCCTCCCTCCCTCTCACACACACACAGTCCCTCTCTCTCACACACATACTGTCCCTCTCTCTCACACACACACACACACACACACACAGTCCCTCTCTCTCTCTCTCACACACACTGTCCCTCTCTCTCTCTCAGACACACACACTGTCCCTCTCTCTCACACACACACACATACTGTCCCTCTCTCTCACACACACACACACAGTCCCTCTCTCTCTCTCACACACACACTGTCCCTCTCTCACACACACTGTCCCTCTCTCTCACACACACACACACTGTCCCCCTCTCACACACACACTGTCCCTCTTTCTCTCACACACTGTCCCTCTCTCTCACACACACACACTGTCCCTCTCTCTCTCTCTCACATACACACTATCCCTCTCTCTCTCTCACACACACTGTCCCTCTCTCTCTCTCACACACACTGTCCCCCTCTCTCTCACACACACTGTCACTCTGTCTCTCACACACACACTGTCCCTCTCTCTCTCACACACACACACTGTCCCTCTCTCTCACACAGACACACACACTGTCCCTCTCTCTCTCACATACACACTGTCCCTCTCTCTCACACACACACTGTCCCTCTCTCTCACACTGTCCCTCTCTCTCTCTCACACACACACTGTCCCTCTCACACACACACTGTCCCTCTCTCTCTCACACACACACACTGTCCCTCTCTCTCACACTGTCCCTCTCTCTCTCACACACACACTATCCCTCTCTCTCACACACACACACTGTCCCTCTCTCTCTCAGACACACACTGTCCCTCTCTCTCTCACACACTGTCCCTCTCTCTCACACACACACACTGTCCCTCTCTCTCTCACACACACACTGTCCCTCTCTCTCTCTCACACACACTGTCCCTCTCTCTCTCACACACACTGTCCCTCTCTCACACACACACACACTGTCCCTCTCTCACACAGACACTGTCCCTCTCTCTCACAGACACTGTCCCTCTCTCTCACACACACTGTCCCTCTCTCTCACACACACTGTCCCTCTCTCTCTCACACACACACACTGTCCCTCTCTCTCACACACACACACACTGTCCCTCTCTCTCTCACACACACACACTGTCCCTCTCTCTCTCACACAGACACTGTCCCTCTCTCTCACACACACTGTCCCTCTCTCTCTCTCACACACACACACTGGCCCTCTCTCTCACACACACACACTGTCCCTCTCTCTCTCACACACACACACTGTCCCTCTCTCTCACACACACACACACTGTCCCTCTCTCTCTCACACACACACACTGTCCCTCTCTCACACAGACACTGTCCCTCTCTCTCACACACACTGTCCCTCTCTCTCTCTCACACACACACACTGTCCCTCTCTCTCACACACACATACTGTCCCTCTCTCTCTCACACACACTGTCCCTCTCTCTCTCTCACACACACACTGTCCCTCTCTCTCACACACACACACACACTGTCCCTCTCTCACACAGACACTGTCCCTCTCTCTCACACACACTGTCCCTCTCTCTCTCACACACTGTCCCTCTCTCTCTCACACACACACTGTCCCTCTCTCTCTCACACACACACTGTCCCTCTCTCTCACACAGACACACACACTGTCCCTCTCTCTCACACACACACTGTCCCTCTCTCTCACACTGTCCCTCTCTCTCTCTCACACACACACTGTCCCTCACACACACACACTGTCCCTCTCTCTCTCACACACACACACTGTCCCTCTCTCTCACACTGTCCCTCTCTCTCTCACACACACACTATCCCTCTCTCTCACACACACACACTGTCCCTCTCTCTCTCACACACACACTGTCCCTCTCTCTCTCACACACACTGTCACTCTCTTTCTCACACACACACTGTCCCTCTCTCTCTCACACACACACTGTCCCTCTCTCTCTCTCACACACACTGTCCCTCTCTCTCTCACACACACTGTCACTCTCTCACACTCACACTGTCCCTCTCTCTCACACACACACACACTGTCCCTCTCTCACACAGACACTGTCCCTCTCTCTCACACACACTGTCCCTCTCTCTCACACACACTGTCCCTCTTTCTCTCACACACACACACTGTCCCTCTCTCTCACACACACACACACTGTCCCTCTCTCTCTCACACACACACACTGTCCCTCTCTCACACAGACACTGTCCCTCTCTCTCACACACACTGTCCCTCTCTCTCTCTCACACACACTGTCCCTCTCTCTCTCACACACACACACACACACTGTCCCTCTCTCTCACACACACACACACTGGCCCTCTCTCTCACACACACACACTGTCCCTCACTCTCTCACACACACACACTGTCCCTCTCTCTCACACACACACACACACTGTCCCTCTCTCACACAGACACTGTCCCTCTCTCTCACACACACTGTCCCTCTCTCTCTCTCACACACACACACTGTCCCTCTCTCTCACACACACATACTGTCCCTCTCTCTCTCACACACACACTGTCCCTCTCTCTCACACACACACACACACACTGTCCCTCTCTCACACAGACACTGTCCCTCTCTCTCACACACACTGTCCCTCTCTCTCTCACACACTGTCCCTCTCTCTCTCACACACACACTGTCCCTCTCTCTCTCACACACACACTGTCCCTCTCACTCTCACACACACTGTCCCTCTCTCTCTCACACACACACTGTCCCTCTCTCTCACACACACACACCGTCCCTCTCTCTCACACACACTGTCCCTCTCTCTCTCACACACACACACACTGTCCCTCTCTCTCACACACACACACTGTCCCTCTCTCTCTCACACACTGTCCCTCTCTCTCTCACAAACACACACACTGTCCCTCTCTCTCTCTCACAAACACACACACTGTACCCTCTCTCTCCCTGTCACACACACTGTCCCTCTCTCTCTCACACACACACACTGTCCCTCTCTCTCTCACACACACACACTGTCCCTCTCTCTCTCACACACACACACACACTGTCCCTCTCTCTACACACACACACTGTCCCTCTCTCTCTCACACACACTGTCCCTCTCTCTCTCACACACACACTGTCCCTCTCTCTCTCACACACACACACACTGTCCCTCTCTCTACACACACACACTGTCCCTCTCTCTCTCAGACACACTGTCCCTCTCTCTCTCACACACACACTGTCCCTCTCTCTCTCACACACACACTGTCCCTCTCTCTCTCACACACACACACTGTCCCTCTCTCTCACACACACACAGTCCCTCTCTCTCACACACACACACACACACACTGTCCCTCCCTCCCTCTCACACACACACAATCCCTCTCTCTCACACACACACATACTGTCCCTCTCTCTCACACACACACACAGTCCCTCTCTCTCTCACATACACACTGTCCCTCTCTCTCTCTCAGACACACACACTGTCCCTCTCTCTCACACACACACACATACTGTCCCTCTCTCTCACACACACACACATACTGTCCCTCTCTCTCACACACACACACTGTCCCTCTCTCTCTCTCACACACACACTGTCCCTCTCTCACAAACACTTTCCCTCTCTCTCACACACACACACTGTCCCCCTCTCACACACACACTGTCCCTCTCTCTCTCTCTCACATACACACTGTCCCTCTCTCTCACACACACACTGTCCCTCTCTCTCTCATACACACACTGTCTCTCTCTCACACACTGTCCCTCTCTCTCTCATACACACACTGTCTCTCTCTCACACACTGTCCCTCTCTCTCTCACATACACTCTGTCTCTCTCTCTCTCTCACACAGACACTGTCCCTCTCTCTCACTCTCACACATACCTGACCCTCTCTCTCCCACACACACTGTCCCTCTCTCACGCATATTCACTGTCTCTCTCTCACACACACACACACTGTACCTCTCTCTCACACACACACACTGTCCCTCTCTCTCTCTCACATACATATTGTCTCTCCCGCTCACACACACACTGTCCCTCTCTCTCTCACACACACACTGTCCCACTCTCGCGCACACACACACACACTGTCCCTCTCTGTCACACACACACACACTGTCCCTCTCTCTCTCACATACACACTGTCCCTCCCGCTCACACACACACTGTCCCTCTCTCTCACACATACACACTGTCCCTCTCTCACACACACACACACACTGTCCCTCTCTCTCTCACACACACACACTGTCCCTCTCTCTCTCACACAAACACACTGTCCCTCTCTCACACACACACACTGTCTGTCTCTCACACACACACTGTCCCTCTCTCTCACACACACTCTCCCTCTCTCTCTCACACACACACACACACACACACACTGTCCCTCTCGCTCTCACACACACACTGTCCTCTCTCTCACACACACACTGTCCCTCTCTCACATACACACACTGTCCCTCTCTCTCACACAAACACACTGTCCCTCTCTCTCTCACACACACAGTCCCTCTCTCTCTCACACACACACACACTGTCCCTCTCTCTCTCACACACACACACACAGTCTCTCTCTCTCTCACACACACACTGTCCTTCTCTCTCTCACACACACACTGTCCCTCTCTCTCTCACACACACACACACTGTCCCTCTCTCTCTCTCACACACACACACACTGTCCCTCTCTCTCTCACACACACACACTGTCCTTCTCTCTCTCACACACACACTGTCCCTCTCTCTCTCACACACACACTGTCCCTCTCTCTCTCACACACACTGTCACTCTCTCTCTCACACACACTGTCACTCTCTCTCACACACACACTGTCCCTCTCACTCTCACACACACTGTCCCTCTCTCTCTCACACACACACTGTCCCTCTCTCTCACACACACACACCGTCCCTCTCTCTCACACACACTGTCCCTCTCTCTCTCACACACACACACACTGTCCCTCTCTCTCACACACACACACTGTCCCTCTCTCTCTCACACACTGTCCCTCTCTCTCTCACAAACACACACACTGTCCCTCTCTCTCTCTCACAAACACACACACTGTCCCTCTCTCTCCCTGTCACACACACTGTCCCTCTCTCTCTCACACACACACACTGTCCCTCTCTCTCTCACACACACACACTGTCCCTCTCTCTCTCACACACACACACACTGTCCCTCTCTCTACACACACACACACACACTGTCCCTCTCTCTGCACACACACACTGTCCCTCTCTCTCTCACACACACTGTCCCTCTCTCTCTCACACACACACTGTCCCTCTCTCTCTCACACACACACTGTCCCTCTCTCTCTCACACACACACACTGTCCCTCTCTCTCACACACACACAGTCCCTCTCTCTCACACACACACACACTGTCCCTCCCTCCCTCTCACACACACACAATCCCTCTCTCTCACACACACACATACTGTCCCTCTCTCTCACACACACACACAGTCCCTCTCTCTCTCACATACACACTGTCCCTCTCTCTCTCTCAGACACACACACTGTCCCTCTCTCTCACACACACACACATACTGTCCCTCTCTCTCACACACACACACAGTCCCTCTCTCTCTCTCACACACACACTGTCCCTCTCTCACAAACACTTTCCCTCTCTCTCACACACACACACTGTCCCCCTCTCACACACACACTGTCCCTCTCTCTCTCTCTCAGTACACACTGTCCCTCTCTCTCACACACACACTGTCCCTCTCTCTCTCATACACACACTGTCTCTCTCTCACACACTGTCCCTCTCTCTCTCACATACACTCTGTCTCTCTCTCTCTCTCACACAGACACTGTCCCTCTCTCTCACTCTCACACATACCTGACCCTCTCCCTCCCACACACACTGTCCCTCTCTCACGCATATTCACTGTCTCTCTCTCACACACACACACACTGTACCTCTCTCTCACACACACACACTGTCCCTCTCTCTCTCTCACATACATACTGTCTCTCCCGCTCACACACACACTGTCCCTCTCTCTCTCACACACACACTGTCCCTCTCTCGCGCACACACACACACACTGTCCCTCTCACTCACACACACACACACTGTCCCTCTCTCTCTCACATACACACTGTCCCTCCCGCTCACACACACACTGTCCCTCTCTCTCTCACACACACACTGTCCCTCTCTCACACACACACACACACTGTCCCTCTCTCTCTCACACACACACACTGTCCCTCTCTCTCTCACACACACACACACACTGTCCCTCTCTCACACACACACACACACTGTCCCTCTCTCTCTCACACACACACACTGTCCCTCTCTCTCACACACACACACTGTCCCTCTCTCACACACACACACTGTCTGTCTCACACGCACACACTGTCCCTCTCTCTCACACACACTCTCCCTCTCTCTCTCACACACACACTCACTGTCCCTCTCGCTCTCACACACACACTGTCCTCTCTCTCACACACACACTGTCCCTCTCTCACATACACACACTGTCCCTCTCTCTCTCTCACACACACACACACTGTCCCACTCTCTCTCACACACACACTGTCCCTCTCTCTCTCACACACACACACACACTGTCCCTCTCTCTCTCACACACACACACACACTGTCCCTCTCTCTCTCACACACACACACAGTCTCTCTCTCTCTCACACACACACTGTCCTTCTCTCTCTCACACACACACTGTCCCTCTCTCTCTCACACACACACACACACTGTCCCTCTCTCTCTCACACACACACACACACACACACTGTCCCTCTCTCTCTCACACACACACACTGTCCTTCTCTCTCTCACACACACACTGTCCCTCTCTCTCTCACACACACACTGTCCCTCTCTCTCTCACACACACTGTCACTCTCTCTCTCACACACACTGTCACTCTCTCTCACACACACACACTGTCCCTCTCTCTCTCACACACACTGTCCCTCTCTCTCTCACACACACACTGTCCCTCTCTCTCTCACACACACACACACTGTCCCTCTCTCTACACACACACACTGTCCCTCTCTCTCCCTGTCACACACACTGTCCCTCTCTCTCTCACACACACACACTGTCCCTCTCTCTCTCACACACACACTGTCCCTCTCTCTCTCACACACACACACTGTCCCTCTCTCTCACACACACACAGTCCCTCTCTCTCACACACACACACACTGTCCCTCCCTCCCTCTCACACACACACAATCCCTCTCTCTCACACACACACACACATACTGTCCCTCTCTCTCACACACACACACACATACTGTCCCTCTCTCTCACACACACACACAGTCCCTCTCTCTCTCACATACACACTGTCCCTCTCTCTCTCTCAGACACACACACTGTCCCTCTCTCTCACACACACACACATACTGTCCCTCTCTCTCACACACACACACAGTCCCTCTCTCTCTCTCACACACACACTGTCCCTCTCTCACAAACACTTTCCCTCTCTCTCACACACACACACTGTCCCCCTCTCACACACACACTGTCCCTCTCTCTCTCTCTCACATACACACTGTCCCTCTCTCTCACACACACACTGTCCCTCTCTCTCTCATACACACACTGTCTCTCTCTCACACACTGTCCCTCTCTCTCTCACATACACTCTGTCTCTCTCTCTCTCTCACACAGACACTGTCCCTCTCTCTCACTCTCACACATACCTGACCCTCTCTCTCCCACACACACTGTCCCTCTCTCACGCATATTCACTGTCTCTCTCTCACACACACACACACTGTACCTCTCTCTCACACACACACACTGTCCCTCTCTCTCTCTCACATACATACTGTCTCTCCCGCTCACACACACACTGTCCCTCTCTCTCTCACACACACACTGTCCCTCTCTCGCGCACACACACACACACTGTCCCTCTCTGTCACACACACACACACTGTCCCTCTCTCTCACATACACACTGTCCCTCCCGCTCACACACACACTGTCCCTCTCTCTCTCACACACACACTGTCCCTCTCTCACACACACACACACACTGTCCCTCTCTCTCACACACACACTGTCCCTCTCTCTCTCACACACACACACTGTCCCTCTCTCTCTCACACACACACACACACACTGTCCCTCTCTCACACACACACACTGTCTGTCTCACACGCACACTGTCTGTCTCTCACACACACACTGTCCCTCTCTCTCACACACACTCTCCCTCTCTCTCTCACACACACACACACACACTGTCCCTCTCGCTCTCACACACACACTGTCCTCTCTCTCACACACACACTGTCCCTCTCTCACATACACACACTGTCCCTCTCTCTCACACAAACACACTGTCCCACTCTCTCTCACACACACACTGTCCCTCTCTCTCTCACACACACACACACACTGTCCCTCTCTCTCTCACACACACACACACTGTCCCTCTCTCTCTCACACACACACACACACTCTCCCTCTCTCTCTCACACACACACACACACACTGTCCCTCTCGCTCTCACACACACACTGTCCTCTCTCTCACACACACACTGTCCCTCTCTCACATACACACACTGTCCCTCTCTCTCACACAAACACACTGTCCCACTCTCTCTCACACACACACTGTCCCTCTCTCTCTCACACACACACACACACTGTCCCTCTCTCTCTCACACACACACACACTGTCCTTCTCTCTCTCACACACACACTGTCCCTCTCTCTCTCACACACACACACACTGTCCCTCTCTCTCTCACACACACACACACACTGTCCCTCTCTCTCTCACACACACACACTGTCCTTCTCTCTCTCACACACACACTGTCCCACTCTCTCTCACACACACACTGTCCCTCTCTCTCTCACACACACTGTCACTCTCTCTCTCACACACACTGTCACTCTCTCTCACACACACACTGTCCCTCTCACTCTCACACACACTGTCCCTCTCTCTCACACACACACTGTCCCTCTCTCTCACACACACACACCGTCCCTCTCTCTCACACACACTGTCCCTCTCTCTCTCACACACACGCACACTGTCCCTCTCTCTCACACACACACACTGTCCCTCTCTCTCTCACACACTGTCCCTCTCTCTCTCTCACAAACACACACACTGTCCCTCTCTCTCCCTGTCACACACACTGTCCCTCTCTCTCTCACACACACACACTGTCCCTCTCTCTCTCACACACACACACTGTCCCTCTCTCTCTCACACACACACACACACTGTCCCTCTCTCTACACACACACACTGTCCCTCTCTCTCTCACACACACTGTCCCTCTCTCTCTCTCACACACACACTGTCCCTCTCTCTCTCACACACACACACACTGTCCCTCTCTCTACACACACACACTGTCCCTCTCTCTCTCAGACACACTGTCCCTCTCTCTCTCACACACACACTGTCCCTCTCTCTCTCACACACACACACTGTCCCTCTCTCTCACACACACACAGTCCCTCTCTCTCTCACACACACACACTGTCCCTCCCTCCCTCTCACACACACACAATCCCTCTCTCTCACACACACACACACATACTGTCCCTCTCTCTCACACACACACACAGTCCCTCTCTCTCTCACATACACACTGTCCCTCTCTCTCTCTCAGACACACACACTGTCCCTCTCTCTCACACACACACACATACTGTCCCTCTCTCTCACACACACACACAGTCCCTCTCTCTCTCTCACACACACACTGTCCCTCTCTCACAAACACTTTCCCTCTCTCTCACACACACACACTGTCCCCCTCTCACACACACACTGTCCCTCTCTCTCTCTCTCACATACACACTGTCCCTCTCTCTCACACACACACTGTCCCTCTCTCTCTCATACACACACTGTCTCTCTCTCACACACTGTCCCTCTCTCTCTCACATACACTCTGTCTCTCTCTCTCTCACACAGACACTGTCCCTCTCTCTCACTCTCACACATACCTGACCCTCTCTCTCCCACACACACTGTCCCTCTCTCACGCATATTCACTGTCTCTCTCTCACACACACACACACTGTACCTCTCTCTCTCACACACACACTGTCCCTCTCTCTCTCTCACATACATACTGTCTCTCCCGCTCACACACACACTGTCCCTCTCTCTCTCACACACACACTGTCCCTCTCTCGCGCACACACACACACACTGTCCCTCTCTGTCACACACACACACACTGTCCCTCTCTCTCTCACATACACACTGTCCCTCCCGTTCACACACACACTGTCCCTCTCTCTCTCACACACACACTGTCCCTCTCTCACACACACACACACACTGTCCCTCTCTCTCTCACACACACACACACACACACACACTGTCCCTCTCTCTCACACACACACACTGTCCCTCTCTCTCTCACACACACACTGTCCCTCTCTCTCTCACACACACTCTCCCTCTCTCTCACACACACTCTCCCTCTCTCTCTCACACACACACACACACACTTTCCCTCTCGCTCTCACACACACACTGTCCTCTCTCTCACACACACACTGTCCCTCTCTCACATACACACACTGTCCCTCTCTCTCTCACACACACACACACTGTCCCTCTCTCTCTCACACACACACACACAGTCTCTCTCTCTCTCACACACACACTGTCCTTCTCTCTCTCACACACACACTGTCCCTCTCTCTCTCACACACACACTGTCGTTCTCTCTCTCACACACACACTGTCCCTCTCTCTCTCACACACACACTGTCCCTCTCTCTCTCACACACACTGTCACTCTCTCTCACACACACTGTCACTCTCTCTCACACACACTGTCACTCTCTCTCACACACACACTGTCCCTCTCACTCTCACACACACTGTCCCTCTCTCTCTCACACACACACTGTCCCTCTCTCTCACACACACACACCGTCCCTCTCTCTCACACACACTGTCCCTCTCTCTCTCACACACACACACACTGTCCCTCTCTCTCTCACACACTGTCCCTCTCTCTCTCACAAACACACACACTGTCCCTCTCTCTCTCTCACAAACACACACACTGTCCCTCTCTCTCCCTGTCACACACACTGTCCCTCTCTCTCTCACACACACACACTGTCCCTCTCTCTCTCACACACACACACTGTCCCTCTCTCTCTCACACACACACACTGTCCCTCTCTCTCTCACACACACACACACACTGTCCCTCTCTCTACACACACACACTGTCCCTCTCTCTCTCACACACACACTGTCCCTCTCTCTCTCACACACACACACACTGTCCCTCTCTCTACACACACACACTGTCCCTCTCTCTCTCAGACACACTGTCCCTCTCTCTCTCACACACACACTGTCCCTCTCTCTCTCACACACACACTGTCCCTCTCTCTCTCACACACACACACACTGTCCCTCTCTCTCACACACACACAGTCCCTCTCTCTCACACACACACTGTCCCTCCCTCCCTCTCACACACACACAATCCCTCTCTCTCACACACACACATACTGTCCCTCTCTCTCACACACACACACAGTCCCTCTCTCTCTCACATACACACTGTCCCTCTCTCTCTCTCAGACACACACACTGTCCCTCTCTCTCACACACACACACATACTGTCCCTCTCTCTCACACACACACACAGTCCCTCTCTCTCTCTCACACACACACTGTCCCTCTCTCACAAACACTTTCCCTCTCTCTCACACACACACACTGTCCCCCTCTCACACACACACTGTCCCTCTCTCTCTCTCTCACATACACACTGTCCCTCTCTCTCACACACACACTGTCCCTCTCTCTCTCATACACACACTGTCTCTCTCTCACACACTGTCCCTCTCTCTCTCACATACACTCTGTCTCTCTCTCTCTCTCACACAGACACTGTCCCTCTCTCTCACTCTCACACATACCTGACCCTCTCTCTCCCACACACACTGTCCCTCTCTCACGCATATTCACTGTCTCTCTCTCACACACACACACACTGTACCTCTCTCTCACACACACACACTGTCCCTCTCTCTCTCTCACATACATACTGTCTCTCCCGCTCACACACACACTGTCCCTCTCTCTCTCACACACACACTGTCCCTCTCTCGCGCACACACACACACACTGTCCCTCTCTGTCACACACACACACACTGTCCCTCTCTCTCTCACATACACACTGTCCCTCCCGCTCACACACACACTGTCCCTCTCTCTCTCACACACACACTGTCCCTCTCTCACACACACACACACACACTGTCCCTCTCTCTCTCACACACACACACTGTCCCTCTCTCTCTCTCACACACACACACTGTCTGTCTCACACGCACACTGTCTGTCTCTCACACACACACTGTCCCTCTCTCTCACACACACTCTCCCTCTCTCTCTCACACACACACACACACACTGTCCCTCTCGCTCTCATACACACACTGTCCTCTCTCTCACACACACACTGTCCCTCTCTCACATACACACACTGTCCCTCTCTCTCACACAAACACACTGTCCCACTCTCTCTCACACACACACACACACTGTCCCTCTCTCTCTCACACACACACACACTGTCCCTCTCTCTCTCACACACACACACACAGTCTCTCTCTCTCTCACACACACACTGTCCTTCTCTCTCTCACACACACACTGTCCCTCTCTCTCTCACACACACACACACTGTCCCTCTCTCTCTCTCACACACACACACACTGTCCCTCTCTCTCTCTCACACACACACTGTCCTTCTCTCTCTCACACACACACTGTCCCTCTCTCTCTCACACACACACTGTCCCTCTCTCTCTCACACACACTGTCACTCTCTCTCTCACACACACTGTCACTCTCTCTCACACACACACTGTCCCTCTCACTCTCACACACACTGTCCCTCTCTCTCTCACACACACACTGTCCCTCTCTCTCACACACACACACCGTCCCTCTCTCTCACACACACTGTCCCTCTCTCTCTCACACACACGCACACTGTCCCTCTCTCTCACACACACACACTGTCCCTCTCTCTCTCACACACTGTCCCTCTCTCTCTCTCTCACAAACACACACACTGTCCCTCTCTCTCCCTGTCACACACACTGTCCCTCTCTCTCTCACACACACACACTGTCCCTCTCTCTCTCACACACACACACTGTCCCTCTCTCTCTCACACACACACACACACTGTCCCTCTCTCTACACACACACACTGTCCCTCTCTCTCTCACACACACTGTCCCTCTCTCTCTCTCACACACACACTGTCCCTCTCTCTCTCACACACACACACACTGTCCCTCTCTCTACACACACACACTGTCCCTCTCTCTCTCAGACACACTGTCCCTCTCTCTCTCACACACACACTGTCCCTCTCTCTCTCACACACACACACTGTCCCTCTCTCTCACACACACACAGTCCCTCTCTCTCACACACACACACACTGTCCCTCCCTCCCTCTCACACACACACAATCCCTCTCTCTCACACACACACACACATACTGTCCCTCTCTCTCACACACACACACAGTCCCTCTCTCTCTCACATACACACTGTCCCTCTCTCTCTCTCAGACACACACACTGTCCCTCTCTCTCACACACACACACATACTGTCCCTCTCTCTCACACACACACACAGTCCCTCTCTCTCTCTCACACACACACTGTCCCTCTCTCACAAACACTTTCCCTCTCTCTCACACACACACACTGTCCCCCTCTCACACACACACTGTCCCTCTCTCTCTCTCTCACATACACACTGTCCCTCTCTCTCACACACACACTGTCCCTCTCTCTCTCATACACACACTGTCTCTCTCTCACACACTGTCCCTCTCTCTCTCACATACACTCTGTCTCTCTCTTTCTCTCACACAGACACTGTCCCTCTCTCTCACTCTCACACATACCTGACCCTCTCTCTCCCACACACACTGTCCCTCTCTCACGCATATTCACTGTCTCTCTCTCACACACACACACACTGTACCTCTCTCTCACACACACACACTGTCCCTCTCTCTCTCTCACATACATACTGTCTCTCCCGCTCACACACACACTGTCCCTCTCTCTCTCACACACACACTGTCCCTCTCTCGCGCACACACACACACTGTCCCTCTCTGTCACACACACACACACTGTCCCTCTCTCTCCCACATACACACTGTCCCTCCCGCTCACACACACACTGTCCCTCTCTCTCTCACACACACACTGTCCCTCTCTCACACACACACACACACTGTCCCTCTCTCTCTCACACACACACACTGTCCCTCTCTCTCTCACACACACACACACACACTGTCCCTCTCTCACACACACACACTGTCTGTCTCACACGCACACTGTCTGTCTCTCACACACACACTGTCCCTCTCTCTCACACACACTCTCTCCCTCTCTCTCTCACACACACACACTGTCCCTCTCGCTCTCACACACACACTGTCCTCTCTCTCACACACACACTGTCCCTCTCTCACATACACACACTGTCCCTCTCTCTCACACAAACACACTGTCCCACTCTCTCTCACACACACACTGTCCCTCTCTCTCTCACACACACACACACACACTGTCCCTCTCTCTCTCACACACACACACACTGTCCCTCTCTCTCTCTCACATACATACTGTCTCTCCCGCTCACACACACACTGTCCCTCTCTCGCGCACACACACACACACTGTCCCTCTCTCGCTCACACACACACACTGTCCCTCTCTCTCACACACACACACTGTCCCTCTCTCTCTCACACACACACTGTCCCTCTCTCACACACACACACACACACTGTCCCTCTCTCTCTCACACACACACACTGTCCCTCTCTCTCTCACACACACACACACACACTGTCCCTCTCTCACACACACACACTGTCTGTCTCACACGCACACTGTCTGTCTCTCACACACACACTGTCCCTCTCTCTCACACACACTCTCCCTCTCTCTCTCTCACACACACACACACACTGTCCCTCTCGCTCTCACACACACACTGTCCTCTCTCTCACACACACACTGTCCCTCTCTCACATACACACACTGTCCCTCTCTCTCACACACACACTGTCCCTCTCTCTCTCACACACACACACACACTGTCCCTCTCTCTCTCACACACACACACACTGTCCCTCTCTCTCTCTCTCACACACACACTGTCCTTCTCTCTCTCACACACACACTGTCCCTCTCTCTCTCACACACACACACACTGTCCCTCTCTCTCTCACACACACACTGTCCCTCTCTCTCTCACACACACACACTGTCCTTCTCTCTCTCACACACACACTGTCCCTCTCTCTCTCACACACACACTGTCCCTCTCTCTCTCACACACACTCTGTCCCTCTCTCTCTCACACACACTGTCACTCTCTCTCTCACACACACTGTCACTCTCTCTCACACACACACACTGTCCCTCTCTCTCTCACACACACACTGTCCCTCTCTCTCTCACACACACACACTCACTGTCCCTCTCTCTCACACAGACACACACACTGTCCCTCTCTCTCTCACACACTGTCCCTCTCTCTCTCTCACACACACACACTGTCCCTCTCTCTCTCTCTCACAAACACACACACTGTCCCTCTCTCTCCCTGTCACACACACTGTCCCTCTCTCTCTCACACACACACACTGTCCCTCTCTCTCTCTCACACACACACTGTCGCTCTCTCTCTCACACACACACTGTCCCTCTCTCTCTCAGACACACTGTCCCTCTCTCTCTCACACACACACTGTCCCTCTCTCTCACACACGCACACACTGTCCCTCTCTCTCACACACACACAGTCCCTCTCTCTCTCACACACACACACACACAGTCCCTCTCTCTCACACACACACACACACTGTCCCTCCCTCCCTCTCACACACACACAGTCTCTCTCTCACACACACACACACATACTGTCCCTCTCTCTCACACACACACACACACACACAGTCCCTCTCTCTCTCTCACACACACACTGTCCCTCTCTCACACACACTGTCCCTCTCTCTCACACACACACACTGTCCCCCTCTCACACACACACTGTCCCTCTCTCTCTCACACACTGTCCCTCTCTCTCACACACACACACTGTCCCTCTCTCTCTCTCTCACATACACACTGTCCCTCTCTCTCACACACACACACTGTCCCTCTCTCTCATACACACACTGTCCCTCTCTCTCTCACATACACTCTGTCTCTCTCTCTCTCTCTCTCACACAGACACTGTCCCTCTCTCTCACTCTCACACATACCTGACCCTCTCTCTCCCACACACACTGTCCCTCTCTCACGCATATTCAGTGTCTCTCTCTCACACACACACACTGTCTCTCTCTCTCACACACACACACTGTCCCTCTCTCTCACACCCACACACTGTCCCTCTCTCTCTCTCACATACATACTGTCCCTCCCGCTCACACACACACTGTCCCTCTCTCTCTCACACACACACTGTCCCTCTCACTCACACACACACACACTGTCCCTCTCTGTCACACACACACACACACACTGTCCCTCTCTCTCTCACATACACACTGTCCCTCCCGCTCACACACACACGGTCCCTCTCTCTCTCACACACACACTGTCCCTCTCTCACACACACACACACTGTCCCTCTCTCTCTCTCACACACACACACTGTCCCTCTCTCTCTCTCTCACAAACACACACACTGTCCCTCTCTCTCCCTGTCACACACACTGTCCCTCTCTCTCTCACACACACACACTGTCCCTCTCTCTCTCACACACACACACTGTCGCTCTCTCTCTCACACACACACTGTCCCTCTCTCTCTCAGACACACTGTCCCTCTCTCTCTCACACACACACTGTCCCTCTCTCTCTCACACGCACACACTGTCCCTCTCTCTCACACACACACAGTCCCTCTCTCTCTCACACACACACACACACAGTCCCTCTCTCTCACACACACACACACACTGTCCCTCCCTCCCTCTCACACACACACAGTCTCTCTCTCACACACACACACACATACTGTCCCTCTCTCTCACACACACACACACACACACAGTCCCTCTCTCTCTCTCACACACACACTGTCCCTCTCTCACACACACTGTCCCTCTCTCTCACACACACACACTGTCCCCCTCTCACACACACACTGTCCCTCTCTCTCTCACACACTGTCCCTCTCTCTCACACACACACACTGTCCCTCTCTCTCTCTCTCACATACACACTGTCCCTCTCTCTCACACACACACACTGTCCCTCTCTCTCATACACACACTGTCCCTCTCTCTCTCACATACACTCTGTCTCTCTCTCTCTCTCTCTCACACAGACACTGTCCCTCTCTCTCACTCTCACACATACCTGACCCTCTCTCTCCCACACACACTGTCCCTCTCTCACGCATATTCAGTGTCTCTCTCTCACACACACACACTGTCCCTCTCTCTCACACCCACACACTGTCCCTCTCTCTCTCTCACATACATACTGTCCCTCCCGCTCACACACACACTGTCCCTCTCTCTCTCACACACACACTGTCCCTCTCACTCACACACACACACACTGTCCCTCTCTGTCACACACACACACACACACTGTCCCTCTCTCTCTCACATACACACTGTCCCTCCCGCTCACACACACACGGTCCCTCTCTCTCTCACACACACACTGTCCCTCTCTCACACACACACACACTGTCCCTCTCTCTCTCTCACACACACACACTGTCCCTCTCTCTCTCTCTCACAAACACACACACTGTCCCTCTCTCTCCCTGTCACACACACTGTCCCTCTCTCTCTCACACACACACACTGTCCCTCTCTCTCTCACACACACACACTGTCCCTCTCTCTCTCACACACACACACACACTGTCCCTCTCTCTACACACACACACTGTCCCTCTCTCTCTCACACACACTGTCCCTCTCTCTCTCACACACACACTGTCCCTCTCTCTCTCACACACACACACACTGTCCCTCTCTCTACACACACACACTGTCCCTCTCTCTCTCAGACACACTGTCCCTCTCTCTCTCACACACACACTGTCCCTCTCTCTCTCACACACACACTGTCCCTCTCTCTCTCACACACACACACTGTCCCTCTCTCTCTCACACACACACACTGTCCCTCTCTCACACACACACACTGTCTGTCTCACACGCACACTGTCTGTCTCTCACACACACACACTGTCCCTCTCTCTCACACACACTCTCCCTCTCTCTCTCACACACACACACACAGTCCCTCTCTCTCTCTCACACACACACTGTCCCTCTCTCTCTCACACACACACACTGTCCCTCTCTCTCTCTCAGACACACACACTGTCCCTCTCTCTCACACACACACACATACTGTCCCTCTCTCTCACACACACACACAGTCCCTCTCTCTCTCTCACACACACACTGTCCCTCTCTCACAAACACTTTCCCTCTCTCTCACACACACACACTGTCCCCCTCTCACACACACACTGTCCCTCTCTCTCTCTCTCACATACACACTGTCCCTCTCTCTCACACACACACTGTCCCTCTCTCTCTCATACACACACTGTCTCTCTCTCACACACTGTCCCTCTCTCTCTCACATACACTCTGTCTCTCTCTCTCTCTCACACAGACACTGTCCCTCTCTCTCACTCTCACACATACCTGACCCTCTCTCTCCCACACACACTGTCCCTCTCTCACGCATATTCACTGTCTCACTCTCACACACATACACACTGTACCTCTCTCTCACACACACACACTGTCCCTCTCTCTCTCTCACATACATACTGTCTCTCCCGCTCACACACACACTGTCCCTCTCTCGCGCACACACACACACACTGTCCCTCTCTCGCTCACACACACACACTGTCCCTCTCTCTCACACACACACTGTCCCTCTCTCTCTCACACACACACTGTCCCTCTCTCACACACACACACACACACTGTCCCTCTCTCTCTCACACACACACACTGTCCCTCTCTCTCTCACACACACACACACACACACTGTCCCTCTCTCACACACACACACTGTCTGTCTCACACGCACACTGTCTGTCTCTCACACACACACTGTCCCTCTCTCTCACACACACTCTCCCTCTCTCTCTCTCACACACACACACACACTGTCCCTCTCGCTCTCACACACACACTGTCCTCTCTCTCACACACACACTGTCCCTCTCTCACATACACACACTGTCCCTCTCTCTCACACACACACTGTCCCTCTCTCTCTCACACACACACACACACTGTCCCTCTCTCTCTCACACACACACACACTGTCCCTCTCTCTCTCTCTCACACACACACTGTCCTTCTCTCTCTCACACACACACTGTCCCTCTCTCTCTCACACACACACACACTGTCCCTCTCTCTCTCACACACACACTGTCCCTCTCTCTCTCACACACACACACTGTCCTTCTCTCTCTCACACACACACTGTCCCTCTCTCTCTCACACACACACTGTCCCTCTCTCTCTCACACACACACTGTCCCTCTCTCTCTCACACACACTCTGTCCCTCTCTCTCTCACACACACTGTCACTCTCTCTCTCACACACACTGTCACTCTCTCTCACACACACACACTGTCCCTCTCTCTCTCACACACACACTGTCCCTCTCTCTCTCACACACACACACTCACTGTCCCTCTCTCTCACACAGACACACACACTGTCCCTCTCTCTCTCACACACTGTCCCTCTCTCTCTCTCACACACACACACTGTCCCTCTCTCTCTCTCTCACAAACACACACACTGTCCCTCTCTCTCCCTGTCACACACACTGTCCCTCTCTCTCTCACACACACACACTGTCCCTCTCTCTCTCTCACACACACACTGTCGCTCTCTCTCTCACACACACACTGTCCCTCTCTCTCTCAGACACACTGTCCCTCTCTCTCTCACACACACACTGTCCCTCTCTCTCACACACGCACACACTGTCCCTCTCTCTCACACACACACAGTCCCTCTCTCTCTCACACA
This sequence comes from Chiloscyllium plagiosum, assembly GCF_037043375.1. Classification (NCBI taxonomy): domain Eukaryota; kingdom Metazoa; phylum Chordata; class Chondrichthyes; order Orectolobiformes; family Hemiscylliidae; genus Chiloscyllium; species Chiloscyllium plagiosum. The sequence goes on along the minus strand of NW_028270224.1, from coordinate 140,706 downwards.
CACACACACACAGTCCCTCTCTCTCACACACACACACACACTGTCCCTCCCTCCCTCTCACACACACACAGTCTCTCTCTCACACACACACACACATACTGTCCCTCTCTCTCACACACACACACACACACACAGTCCCTCTCTCTCTCTCACACACACACTGTCCCTCTCTCACACACACTGTCCCTCTCTCTCACACACACACACTGTCCCCCTCTCACACACACACTGTCCCTCTCTCTCTCACACACTGTCCCTCTCTCTCACACACACACACTGTCCCTCTCTCTCTCTCTCACATACACACTGTCCCTCTCTCTCACACACACACACTGTCCCTCTCTCTCATACACACACTGTCCCTCTCTCTCTCACATACACTCTGTCTCTCTCTCTCTCTCTCTCACACAGACACTGTCCCTCTCTCTCACTCTCACACATACCTGACCCTCTCTCTCCCACACACACTGTCCCTCTCTCACGCATATTCAGTGTCTCTCTCTCACACACACACACTGTCCCTCTCTCTCACACCCACACACTGTCCCTCTCTCTCTCTCACATACATACTGTCCCTCCCGCTCACACACACACTGTCCCTCTCTCTCTCACACACACACTGTCCCTCTCACTCACACACACACACACTGTCCCTCTCTGTCACACACACACACACACACTGTCCCTCTCTCTCTCACATACACACTGTCCCTCCCGCTCACACACACACGGTCCCTCTCTCTCTCACACACACACTGTCCCTCTCTCACACACACACACACTGTCCCTCTCTCTCTCTCACACACACACACTGTCCCTCTCTCTCTCTCACACACACACACTGTCCCTCTCTCTCTCTCTCACAAACACACACACTGTCCCTCTCTCTCCCTGTCACACACACTGTCCCTCTCTCTCTCACACACACACACTGTCCCTCTCTCTCTCACACACACACACTGTCGCTCTCTCTCTCACACACACACTGTCCCTCTCTCTCTCAGACACACTGTCCCTCTCTCTCTCACACACACACTGTCCCTCTCTCTCTCACACGCACACACTGTCCCTCTCTCTCACACACACACAGTCCCTCTCTCTCTCACACACACACACACACAGTCCCTCTCTCTCACACACACACACACACTGTCCCTCCCTCCCTCTCACACACACACAGTCTCTCTCTCACACACACACACACATACTGTCCCTCTCTCTCACACACACACACACACACACAGTCCCTCTCTCTCTCTCACACACACACTGTCCCTCTCTCACACACACTGTCCCTCTCTCTCACACACACACACTGTCCCCCTCTCACACACACACTGTCCCTCTCTCTCTCACACACTGTCCCTCTCTCTCACACACACACACTGTCCCTCTCTCTCTCTCTCACATACACACTGTCCCTCTCTCTCACACACACACACTGTCCCTCTCTCTCATACACACACTGTCCCTCTCTCTCTCACATACACTCTGTCTCTCTCTCTCTCTCTCTCACACAGACACTGTCCCTCTCTCTCACTCTCACACATACCTGACCCTCTCTCTCCCACACACACTGTCCCTCTCTCACGCATATTCAGTGTCTCTCTCTCACACACACACACTGTCCCTCTCTCTCTCACACACACACACTGTCCCTCTCTCTCTCACACACACACACACACTGTCCCTCTCTCTACACACACACACTGTCCCTCTCTCTCTCACACACACTGTCCCTCTCTCTCTCACACACACACTGTCCCTCTCTCTCTCACACACACACACACTGTCCCTCTCTCTACACACACACACTGTCCCTCTCTCTCTCAGACACACTGTCCCTCTCTCTCTCACACACACACTGTCCCTCTCTCTCTCACACACACACTGTCCCTCTCTCTCTCACACACACACACTGTCCCTCTCTCTCTCACACACACACACTGTCCCTCTCTCACACACACACACTGTCTGTCTCACACGCACACTGTCTGTCTCTCACACACACACACTGTCCCTCTCTCTCACACACACTCTCCCTCTCTCTCTCACACACACACACACAGTCCCTCTCTCTCTCTCACACACACACTGTCCTTCTCTCTCTCACACACACACTGTCCCTCTCTCACACAAACACACTGTCCTTCTCTCTCTCACACACACACTGTCCCTCTCTTTCTCACACACACACACACTGTCCCTCTCTCTCTCACACACACACACACTGTCCCTCTCTCTCACACACACACACTGTCTCTCTCTCTCTCACACACACACTGTCCTTCTCTCTCTCACACACACACTGTCCCTCTCTCTCTCACACACACACGCACACACTGTCCCTCTCTCTCACACACACACACACTGTCCTTCTCTCTCTCACACACACACTGTCCCTCTCTCTCACACAGACACACACACTGTCCCTCTCTCTCTCTCACATACACACTGTCCCTCTCTCACACACACACACTGTCCCTCTCTCTCACACTGTCCCTCTCTCTCTCACACACACACTGTCCCTCTCTCTCACACACACACTGTCCCTCTCTCTCTCTCACACACACACTGTCCCTCTCTCTCACACTGTCCCTCTCTCTCTCACACACACACTATCCCTCTCTCTCTCACACACACACTGTCCCTCTCTCTCTCACACACACACTGTCCCTCTCTCTCTCACACACACACTGTCCCTCTCTCTCACACTGTCCCTCTCTCTCTCACACACACACTATCCCTCTCTCTCTCACACACACACTGTCCCTCTCTCTCTCACACACACACTGTCCCTCTCTCTCTCACACACACTGTCCCTCTCTCACACACACACACTGTCCCTCTCTCTCTCTCACACACACACTGTCCCTCTCTCTCACACACACACTGTCCCTCTCTCTCACACACACACTGTCACTCTCTCTCACACACACACTGTCCCTCTCTCTCTCACACACACACTGTCCCTCTCTCTCTCACACACACACTGTCCCTCTCTCTCTCACACACACACACTGTCCCTCTCTCTCTCACACACACACACACTGTCCCTCTCTCACAAACACTTTCCCTCTCTCTCACACACACACACTGTCCCCCTCTCACACACACACTGTCCCTCTCTCTCTCACATACACACTGTCCCTCTCTCTCACACACACACTGTCCCTCTCTCTCTCATACACACACTGTCTCTCTCTCACACACTGTCCCTCTCTCTCTCATACACACACTGTCTCTCTCTCACACACTGTCCCTCTCTCTCTCACATACACTCTGTCTCTCTCTCTCTCTCACACAGACACTGTCCCTCTCTCTCACTCTCACACATACCTGACCCTCTCTCTCCCACACACACTGTCCCTCTCTCACGCATATTCACTGTCTCTCTCTCACACACACACACACTGTACCTCTCTCTCACACACACACACTGTCCCTCTCTCTCACATACATACTGTCTCTCCCCCTCACACACACACTGTCCCTCTCTCTCTCACACACACACTGTCCCTCTCTCGCACACACACACACACACACTGTCCCTCTCTGTCACACACACACACACTGTCCCTCTCTCTCTCACATACACACTGTCCCTCCCGCTCACACACACACTGTCCCTCTCTCTCTCACACACACACTGTCCCTCTCTCACACACACACACACACAGTCCCTCTCTCTCTCACACACACACACTGTCCCTCTCTCTCTCACACACACACACACACACTGTCCCTCTCTCACACACACACACTGTCTGTCTCACACGCACACTGTCTGTCTCTCACACACACACTGTCCCTCTCTCTCACACACACTCTCCCTCTCTCTCTCACACACACACACACTGTCCCTCTCGCTCTCACACACACACTGTCCTCTCTCTCACACACACACTGTCCCTCTCTCACATACACACACTGTCCCTCTCTCTCACACAAACACACTGTCCCACTCTCTCTCACACACACTGTCCCTCTCTCTCTCACACACACACACACTGTCCCTCTCTCTCTCACACATACACACACTGTCGCTCTATCTCTCACACACACACACACAGTCTCTCTCTCTCTCACACACACACTGTCCCTCTCTCTCTCACACACACACTGTCCCTCTCTCTCTCACACACACACACACTGTCCCTCTCTCTCTCACACACACACACACACTGTCCCTCTCTCTCTCACACACACACACTGTCCTTCTCTCTCTCACACACACACTGTCCCTCTCTCTCTCACACACACACTGTCCCTCTCTCTCTCACACACACTGTCACTCTCTCTCTCACACACACTGTCACTCTCTCTCACACACACACACTGTCCCTCTCTCTCTCACACACACACTGTCCCTCTCTCTCTCACACACACACACTGTCCTTCTCTCTCTCACACACACACTGTCCCTCTCTCTCTCACACACACACTGCCCCTCTCTCTCTCACACACACTGTCACTCTCTCTCTCACACACACATCTCTCTCTCTCTCACACACACACTCACTATCCCTCTCTCTCACACAGACACACACACTGTCCCTCTCTCTCACAAACACTTTCCCTCTCTCTCACACACACACACTGTCCCCCTCTCACACACACACTGTCCCTCTCTCTCTCTCTCACATACACACTGTCCCTCTCTCTCACACACACACTGTCCCTCTCTCTCTCATACACACACTGTCTCTCTCTCACACACTGTCCCTCTCTCTCTCACATACACTCTGTCTCTCTCTCTCTCTCACACAGACACTGTCCCTCTCTCTCACTCTCACACATACCTGACCCTCTCTCTCCCACACACACTGTCCCTCTCTCACGCATATTCACTGTCTCACTCTCACACACACACACACTGTACCTCTCTCTCACACACACACACTGTCCCTCTCTCTCTCTCACATACATACTGTCTCTCCCGCTCACACACACACTGTCCCTCTCTCTCTCACACACACACTGTCCCTCTCTCGCGCACACACACACACACTGTCCCTCTCTCGCTCACACACACACACTGTCCCTCTCTCTCACACACACACACTGTCCCTCTCTCTCTCACACACACACTGTCCCTCTCTCACACACACACACACACTGTCCCTCTCTCTCTCACACACACACACTGTCCCTCTCTCTCTCACACACACACACACACACTGTCCCTCTCTCACACACACACACTGTCTGTCTCACACGCACACTGTCTGTCTCTCACACACACACTGTCCCTCTCTCTCACACACACTCTCCCTCTCTCTCTCACACACACACACACACACTGTCCCTCTCGCTCTCACACACACACTGTCCTCTCTCTCACACACACACTGTCCCTCTCTCACATACACACACTGTCCCTCTCTCTCACACACACACTGTCCCTCTCTCTCTCACACACACACACACACTGTCCCTCTCTCTCTCACACACACACACTGTCCCTCTCTCTCTCTCTCACACACACACTGTCCTTCTCTCTCTCACACACACACTGTCCCTCTCTCTCTCACACACACACACACTGTCCCTCTCTCTCTCACACACACACACTGTCCTTCTCTCTCTCTCACACACACTGTCACTCTCTCTCTCACACACACTGTCACTCTCTCTCACACACACACACTGTCCCTCTCTCTCTCACACACACACTGTCCCTCTCTCTCTCACACACACACACTC